>NW_024433505.1:0-49208 GCF_017639785.1 Mesocricetus auratus | reverse complement strand
GTTTTTCTGACCATATTTTTAAGATGGTGTGGTAAAGGATATGGGAAATAATGGTATAATTACTTTTGTCAGATGAGACTAAGATAATTTACTCAAGGCCAACATGTAGGACCTTTTCATAGTGTTTCCGAGTGTGACCTGCACCTGCTCTTTCCTCCAGTCTCTTCTAGTCCTGCACAATGCCTGGGAATGCATCCTAGCAGGGGCATGGGGAAGCTATCCCACTTTTCCTAGCTCTGAGGTCCACCAGGTCAGAAACACCTGTTGCAATTTTTGGTTTATCTTTTCGTCCATTTGTTGCCTTTTATGAATTTTTTGGTTTGATCTTTCTTGCATATTTTTGGTTTACTTTTTGTTCCATTTCTTGCATTTTTTGCTTTGTTTCTTCTTCCATTTCCTGCCTTTTTGGTGTGTTTCTTCTTCCATTTCTTGCATTTTTTGCTTTGTTTTTTCTTCCATTTCTTGCATTTTTTGCTTCGTTTCTTCTTCCATTTCCTGCCTTTTTTGGTTTGTTTTTTCTTCCAATTCTTGCATTTTTTGGTTTGTTTTTTCTTCTGATTCATGCATTTTTGGTTTGTGTTTTCTTCCATTTCTTTGAGGGATTTTCCTATATCCTCTTTTAGGGCCTCTATCATTTTCATGAAAGTGGTTTTAAGGTCGTTCTCTTCTGCTTTGTTCGCATTGGAATGTTGGAGTCTTGCCGGTGTGGAGTCTCTAGAATCTTGTGGTGTCATATTTGTTTTTCTGTTGCTGAGTGTGTTTTTGTATTGTCTCTTTCCCATCTCTTCTTCTAGTGGGTGCAGAAAGAGCCCCTTACTGGTCTGGTGGATAGGGGACCAAAGTTCCCTTTTGGTGGGAGCTAGCAAGTCCAATAATCTGGTGGTTCTTCTATTCCTTGTCCTCATTCTGGTCCCATTGGTGGAGAAGAAGAACCGGAATCTGGGGTGCTTATCCTCCTACCTGGTCCCCTGGATCCTGTTGTATCTGATCCTGCGGCCAGCCAGAACAGCTGCTCCACTGGTCTCCCTGGCTCCTCTGGTTTCCTGGTCTCTTGGTGGGAGAGAAGTCCTGGAGTCTGGGGTGTTTGGCTCCGGCCAGGATTGGAAGCTCTGTGCAGTTCCCAGGCAATCCCCAGGCACTGGAACACAGGCCCAGAAGCCGGCCTGTTTACCTGATGCTGCCACTGGAACAGCTGCTTCCCTGGACTCCCTGGCTCTTCTGGTTTCCTGGTCTCGTTGGTGGGAGAGAAGTCCTGGCGTCTGGGTGTTTGGCTCCTGCCGGGATTGGAAGCTCTGTGCAGTTCCCAGGCAATCCCCAGGCACTGGAACACAGGCCCAGAAGCTGGCCTGTTTACCTGATGCTGCCGCTGGAACTGCTGCTTCCCAGGACTCCCTAGCTCCTCTCGCTATTTATAATTTTTAAAATATGATTTCAGTTAGAAATGGACAAGAGCTTAACCTTTTGGAGGCTGTAGGTAGAATGCCATGGTTTGGATGTGGATGAACATTCTCCACACCCAGAGTTCATGTGATTGATGTTTGCTACTCATTGTGGTGGCTTTGGGAAATTTGTGTGAGATTTAGTAGGGACAGCTTAGAAGATGATCCTCAGTATATTGGAGTATAGTCGCAGAAATCAGGTCGGAAAGAAGGCTCAGTCTAAAGTATGTACTGCTCTCACAAAGGACCTCATTGCATTTCCAAGTATGTAAAGAAATTCATGACAACCTGTAACTCCAACTTAAGGGGAATTTAATAACCTCTTCTCTCCTTTGCAGGTGCCTGCATGTACTTGCACAATCCTCCCACACAGAGTTTTTAAATTAACTTTGAAAAAATATATGTAAATGTAAAATATGCACATGAAAGTATTTATGATTTCCATTAAACGTGAAAATTACAAAGAAATACAATGAGATACCAGATTATAGATATATGTTAGAATAGAATAGAGAATATAAAAAGTCTGAAGACACCAACTTCTGCTGAGAAGGATCAGCAGGAGTGGTCATATACTATGGGTGAAATGAAAGAAAGTAATAAGGAATGTATAAAATCAGGGAAGATTTCCTAAAAGGACAAAAAAGAGACTTGCCATAGAATACAGTAGCCAAGTTATGTTGAATTCATAAATTAATAAACAATCCACACACTGCATATAACTTTACAAAAGCAACTGTAACTGAAGTTCATGGCACTAGCATGTATAAGACTCTGGGATCAATTCCTAGCTCCTCAGAAGCAATATAAAGAAATGTTTGCAATACTGACCCTCTTTCCCATCTAGAAGGGTACAAAATGTTCTTTATAGGTAAATGAATGAGGAAAGAGTGGAACATTCTTACTAAGTGAATGACTTGTCATAATTAATATTAAAAGAGAAGGGCCCTCTATGAGAAGATAAGGAAGAAGCCTGAATGAAGTTAGTATAAAAGAATCACATGCTGGATCAAAACAAAAAACATAGTATTAGAAGACTTAAATCTATAGTGACAGAAAATAATGGTTACCATGAGCAAGAACAGCAAATATAAGAATGCAATATGAATTTAGAGCATCAATACTATTCTGCATGAGATTATGAAGACAAGCCAAGGTCATTCTGCTTTTGTCAAAATCCACTGAACTGCCTTCCAGACAAGCAGACTCCATGACTGCTTGTGAGGGACTGCCACCTGCTCATTGACCCTGTCCATCACTGTGAGACCCCAGTGATCCTAACCAGTTCCCCATCAGATACTCTGTATCCACCAAAAGTGTCTGGAGGTCCAGACCCTCAGTCTTTGTGGGACTCACCATAGCCATGCCAGTAGGACAGGCTTTTTCAATCATGCTATCAAACATCTAAAAACAGCTTTCAAGCCTTGAACTCTTTGAGTTGTTTCCTTCACTTGTTTTTTTTCTTGGCTCTCTCTGGATTCTTGAAGAGATTTGTTTATTTCTTGAAATTTTTGGTTTGTTTTTTTTCTATTTCTTTAAGGGATTTTCTCATTTCCTCTTTGAGGGTCTCTATCATCTTCATAACAAAAGTTTAAGGTCTGTCTCTTCTGCTTCATCTGCATTGTGCTTTTTAGGTCTTCCTGGTTTGGAGCATCTATATTCTGGTGGAGTCATATTGGTTGTATTGGTTTTTCTATTGCTGAGTGTGTTCTTACACTGTCTTCTTCCCATCCCTTATTCAAGTGAGTGCAGGTGGGGTCTCTCTGTCTCCACTGTTCTCCTGGTGGCACATGTAGGCCAAGACTTCAGTGTCTACAATTCTAGATGGTCTGGCTTCTCCTGACATTCTCAATACTCGAGCAGAACTCTGTGGGCCCAGGGGGAGCCAAGAATGGAAGGACTCTTATCATTCCTGTCTGGGCAGGTCCACTCAAGGCAAGATCTGGGGTCATAGGAGGTCCTACACTCACCTGAAGCATGGAGGGAGAGGGGGCAGCCAAGGGTGGGGTGTGGAAGGATTCATATCCTTCCCGTCTGTGTGTGTCCACTCCATTTGAGGAGCAGGCTCAGTAAGGTCAAGGGAGGGGGTTATGGGCTGACATTGGTGTCCTAGGAGTGCCCACTTTCACCTGAAGCAGAACATTTTTTCAATGATTTTTAGCATTGTTTTTTTTTCTTTTGTTGT
Source organism: Mesocricetus auratus (assembly GCF_017639785.1). Lineage (NCBI taxonomy): Eukaryota > Metazoa > Chordata > Mammalia > Rodentia > Cricetidae > Mesocricetus > Mesocricetus auratus. The sequence continues at coordinate 45,584 of NW_024433505.1, read as the reverse complement.
TGTTAGTTTCTATTTTGTTATTCTTACCATCCACTTTTTAGGTATATTACTACTCTTTCTTGTTTTTCTAGAGCTTTCAGGTTTATACTTACATATGATATTGCTTCAGGTAAGTTTTTCTTATTGGTTTTTGTATACGGGGGCATTTAGTTCCATCGAGTTGCTTTAAACAGCTTCTTATTGATTCTTTGTGGATTTCACATCATGTATCCTGATCCCATTCATCTCCCTGTCCCCTGGCTTCTGCCTTCTGCCTTTGTGATCCTCCTAAAACCCCAAACTTAAATTGTAGCAAAGGAAGAGACAAAAAACAAAACTCCCCACAAAAAAACAAAACAAAGCATAAACAAAACCCTAAACCAACCAACAAACAGAAAACAAAGGAAAAGAAAATCTCAGTGTGGATGCTGTAGTGTGGACCAGTGAGTCACACAGTATACCCTTAGTCCATACACCTTTACTTGCAAGTGTTCATTGCCATGGATCATTCCGACTCCAGGCCTCTGACTTCTGCTAACCTATTGATGCTGGGCCCTCAATGGGACTCCTCCTAGATATCTTGCTGCTGCTCTATGTCATGGAGATCCTGAAGATTTGGATCTGCAAGAAGGGCCAGAGTTGTAATTTTAAAAAGTGGGGCATGAGAGAAAGACACCATTCAAAGATCTTTGGTAGAGGGGATTTTTATTGGGGGAAAGCAAATGGGGAAAGTGTGTGTGGGGAGAGAGGAAACTTGTCTCTGAGGACAGGAGTGGCAGGAGAGAAGAGAGAGGAAGAGAGGCAGAGGGGGCAGCAATGTTTGGATCCTTGGTCCTACAGCAACTGGATTCTGTGTTGAAGTCTGTAACCCACCAGGAGCTACTCAGAAGCCCAGGGCTCTGGTGCACAACTTGTGGCCTTGTTGGGAGGCTGAAGGCCATGGAGTTCTCTAGGGCTATACTGCTGCCAAGGGCTGTATCTGAGTCTGTGTCCCTATAGACCAGCTCAACTACTACCAGGCCCACAGCCTGGCCTGGGGTTGGCCCACCCTAACATCTATCCTTTCTAGAACCTCCTGGAGCTGGTGGAAAGACTGGTACTGTAACATGATATGAGATCTCCATGATTTGGGGTGACTGCAGGGTGTTTGAGAGAGTTTTGTTGAGGATCCAGTGATGATGGTATACCAGTTACCAAAATGCCTTGAACAGGACTCATTTGCAAGTATAGCTAATTGGACAAAAGGGTATACTATGTGGCACACCACAGCTCCTTATTGGCATGACCCCAGGGAGAGTATGGCCCTTGGACACCAACACAGCACCAGGTGGTATCCCAGACCCTGGGAATCTGCAAGTCGACATGAAAATCAACCCAGACAGAGTCTGGCTGCATTAAGGTCATGGGCCTAGCCAGACATAACCACAAGCTGCAGGCCTAGCATGGATTTCACTATGGCACTGGATATCAGTACATGCAACTTAGACCTCAGAGGCAGCATGGCTCCAGGAAACCAACAAGATCCCAGGTGGCTGATCAGACCCTGAACAACCACACAGATCCTTGTTGCAACAGGAACCATAAACAACTACTCAGATTCTAGCTGCTGTTGGATCAGAGACATAGACATGGGCCTTGGCAGCAGCTTGGACGTTGAGGACAACATGGCCACCCAGATAATTATGGCTTCATCAACAACATGTTCACTGGTGGAAGGCCAGGCACTGGGAATCGTTGTGGCCTTTGGTGGCCTCATGGCCCATGGATGGCTACAAAGACCCTGGATGTGTTGAGTACCATGGACCCAAACATGGCCCCGGGTGGCAAGAATGCCTCCCACATCAATCTGCTACTCATTGCCTTCACTTCTGTTCATCCTCTTTCCTCCCTACATGGATGATCCCTATTTTCTTTATCTCCTATTTCTCTACCACATACTTGCACATCATAATGGGAACCACCTTCCTGACACTCCTGCCTTCCCACTGCCAGGGTCTTGAGGGCACAGGATGGACTGTGGGTGGTTTGCACCCACCTGAGTAGAGGCCCCATCATTGTTCTTTTTTTGAGACAGGGTTTCTCTGTATTTTTTCAGATTTTTTGACTTCTTACACATGTCACTCCCAGTAACCTCTCCCTTCCCTTCTTCCCCACCCCTAATCTTCCCAACCCCTCACCCCCACTCCTTCCTCAGTCTGCTCCCCAGGAAGGGCAAGAGCTTCAATGAGGAATTTTTTTTGGTTTTTACGAGACAGGGTTTCTCTGTATTGTTTCGGAGGCTATCGGTCCAGCCCGGCCTCGAACTCACAGAGATGCGCTTGCCTCTGCTTCCCGAGTGCTGGGATTAAAGGCGTGCGCCACCACCGCCCGGCTTCAATGAGGGATTTTAAGAGTCTGTCCCATCATCCCAGGCAGGGCCTGGGTCCTTCCCCATGTGTCCAGGCTGAGAGAGAATCCTTCGACGTGGAATGGGTTCCAAGATCCATCTATATGTCAGGAATAAATAATGTTCTACTCTCAAAGTTCCCACAGATTGCCAAGGTCTGTATTGTTTCAGAGGCTGTCCTGAACTAGTTCTGTAAGCCAGGATGGCCTCGATCTCACAGAGATCTATCTGCCTGCTTCTGCCTCCCAAGAGCTGGGATTAAAGGTGTATGCCACTAATGCACAGCAGCCCACCATTGTTCTTAACCATAATTTGTTTTACTTGTTTTCTTTTCTAATATGATGCATCCCTACTGAAGTTTCCACTTGATTCACTCTTCCCAGTCCTCTTGCTCCCCCGGATCCACTCTTTCTGTTTCCCTTCAGAAAATATTGGGCCTCCCAGGAATAATAATCAAACATGGCATAGCAAGATACAGTAAGAATAGGCACAAACTCTTATATCCGGGTTGGGCAAGACAAACCACTAGGAGGAAAAGAGTCTCCAACACAGACAGAGGAGTCATAGACACTCCCATTCCAACTTTTAGGGGTACCACAAAACACCAAGCTCCTAACTATAACATAATTGCAGAAGACCTAGCTCAGACCCATGCAGGGTTTGGAAATTCTGCTTAAGTGTCTGTGATTTCTCATGAATCCTGTTTAGTTGATCCTGTGGAACATGTTCTCCTGGACCTCAACCACCCTGGCTCCTACAGTTCTTTCTCTGCTTCTTCCATGGTGTTCCCTGTGCTCTGAGGGATGGTAACTGATGGTGATCTCCAATTTGGGATATCTCTGTACCTAATGCTTGGCTGTGGGTTTCTGCATCTACTCCCATCAGTTACTGATGGAGACCTCTCTGATGTTAATTGGACTAGGCCCCAATCTGTGAGTATAGCAGAAAACCATTGAGAATCATTTTATTGTTTGTTTTTCTGTTCAAGTTTTCTGGCATGTCCATCCTCTGGTTCCAGGCTATTCATACAGTGTCAGGCATGGACTCCCTTTTCTGGTATGGGATTGTCTATTCAGCTCTGTGCCTCTATTGTCCTCACACATCTTGAAGGGAGGTTATAGGTTGAAGTTTCTGTGGCTAATTGGTGTCCCAGTCCCACCAATGGAAGTTACAGAAGATTACCAGTTTTGCCTCTGTATCCTCAATTACTAGGAATCCTCTCTAGGGTCACCTTTGTATAATCTGGGAGTTTCTATTGCACTATATTTCCACATTCCCCCCACATGCCTTACAGTTCCAGTTATCTATTTCCATACTGTCTCCCTCCACACTTCCCCTCTCTAAAAGGATCCCTCCTTTTCTCATTCCAAACAATTCTAATTCCACCCACAAAGTCTATTCTATTTCCCCATGGAGATCCATGTGTCCTCCTTAGAGCACTTCATGTTACTTACCCTTTCTGGATTGTGTCCTGTGGATCATTTATCTGCAAATTTCATGATGTCATAATTTTAGAGGTTGAGTAGTATTCCACTCTGTAGATGTCCCACATTTTCTTTATCCATTCTTCAGTCAAGGGACATAAGGGTTGTTTACAGTTTCTGTCTATTAGGCATCAAGCCTCTCTGAACATAGTTGATTAAGTGTCTTTGTCATAGGATGGAGAGTACCTTGGGTGTATGCCAAACAGTGTTATAGCAGGGTCTTAAGGTGGATCAATTCCAAGTTTTCTGAGGAAATGCCATGTTGATTTCCATGGGGGTTGTACAAGTTTTCACTCCCACCAGCAATGCATGAGTGGTCCATTTGCTTCACATCCTCTCCAGCATGAGCTGTCACTTTTGTTTTTGGTCTTAGCCTTTCTGACAGGTGTAAGATTGAATCTCATTGTCCTTTTGATTTGCATTTCCATGACAGCTAAGGATACTGAACATTTCTTTATCTGTTTCTCAGTCATTTGGGATTCTGGTATTGAGAATGCTCTGTACCCCATTTTTAAGCCAGGATTATTTGGTTTGTTGATGTCTAGTTTCTTGAGTCCTTTATATATTTTTGCTATTGGTCCTCTATCAGATTTGAAATTGATGAAAATCTTTTCCCATCCTGTAGGCTGACAATTTGTCCTATTGACAAATTGTGTTCTTTCTTCTGCATAAGTTTTCAGTTTCATGAAGTCCCATGTATTGTTAATCTTAGTGTTTGTACTATGAATGTTCTGTTTGGGAAGTTGTCTCCAGTACCAATGTGTTCAAAGCTATTTCCCACTCTTTCTTCTATGAGATTTATGAGATTTTATGTTGAGGTCTTTGATCCACTTGGACTTGAGTTATGTGCAGGGTTGTAAATAATGTATCTATTTGTATTCTTCTATATGCTGAAATCCAGTTATAAGAGCACCATTTGTTGAAGATGCTTTCTTTTTCCCATTGGATAACTTTGGCTTCTTTATAAAAAAAATCAGGGGTGAATAGGTGTGTGGATTTATGTCTGTGTCTTTGATTCAATTTCATTCATGGAATTGTCTGTTTTTAGTGCTAATGACATGAGGTTTATTTTTTATTAGTAGTACTCTGTATTACAGTTCGAAATAAGGGTTGGTGACATCTCTGGAAGTTCTTTTATGGTTCAGGATTGTTTTAGCTATCCTGCTTATTTCTATATAATGTAGAGTATTGTCATGTTGAGGTCTGTAAAGAATTGGGTTGGAATTTTGATGGGGATTACATTTGATGGTTTTAGCACAGAATTTTTCCAGACTTAAAAGGAAGAGTTAATGCTAATAGTTTTTCAAATTATTCCACTCAACAGAAACAGAGTTGTGTTACCAAATTCATTTTATGAGTCCAAAGTCACCTTAAAACCTAAAACACAGAAGCTTAACAAAGAAATAAAATTACAGATCAATTTCTCCCATGAACATAAATGGGGAATTATCAATAAAATACTTAAAAACTGAATCCAAGAACACATCAAATTTTATCCACCAGTACCAAATAGCTTTCACTCCAGAGATGTAGTGATGAAAATCAATCAATGTAATCCACCAAATAAACAAACTAAAATCAAAACAAAGAAACAAAAATGATCATCTCATTAGATGCAGAAAGAGTCTGACAAAATCTAACATCCCTTCAAAGACAACACTCTTGGAAAGAGTAGGGATCAAAGGAATTTGCTGGAACATATAAAGATAATTCACAACAGGCCTATAGCTAGCATCAAGTTAAATGGAGAGAAACTCAAAGCAGTTCCACTAAAATCAGGAAGAAGGCAAAGCTGTCCCCTTTTTCCGTATCTGTCTGACATAGTATTGGAAGTTCTATCTAGAACAAGAAGACAACGGAAGGAGACCAAGAGGATACTAATTGGAAAGGAAGAAATGAAAGCATCAGTATTCTCAGATGGCATAAGTGTGGTGGTTTGAAAAATGTTCTCTATTGGAAATGACAACGTTGGGAGGCATGGCTTTGCTGGAATAGGTACGTAACTTGTTTGAAGGAATTGTGTCACACTGGGAATTTTCATTGAGGTCTTCTTTGTTCAAGTTGTGCTCAGTGTGGTAGACAGTTTATTTCCTACTGCCTGTGGGTCAGGATGTTGAACTCAGTGCCTTCTTCATCATCATACCTGCTTGTTTGCTGCCATGTCATTATTCTCCCTTTGAAAGACAGCTTTTGGCCTGTGTCTTTGTTTGTTTGTTTGTTTGTTTTTTGCTGTGAAAAGACACCATGATCATAGCAACTCTTATTAATAAAACATTTATTTGGGGTGGTTCCATTTCAGTCTCAGAGGTTCAGCCCATTATCACCATGGAGGTGAGAATGGCAACATGTGGGAAGACATGGTACTGGAGCTGGGAATCCTAAATCTTTCAGGCAGCATGAAGTCAGTGGACACATTCAGTGGTATCCTGAGCATAAGAAACCTCTAACTCCTCCCCACAAAGACACATTTCCTTCAACAAGGCCATACCCACTGCAACAAATCCACACCTCCAAATAATTACTTTCCCTATGAGATTATGTGGAACAATTACATCAAAGTACTAAATTGCACTCACTGCCCCCATAAACTTGTAAAATTATTTTAATGCAAAATTAATTTAGTCCAACTTTAAATGAACCATAATCTATCACACTCTCAACAATGTTTAAAAGTTCAAAGTCTTTATGAGATTCATGCAACCTCATAACTGTAATTCACTGTGAAATCAAAACCAGGATCCAATAATCCCAACATATAATGGCACATAATATACATTACCATTCCAAAATGTAGGGAAGAGAGCTCAGTGATGAAATATTGAACCAAAATAATACTGAAAAGCAGCTGGGTAAACTCCAAACACAGCATATCCATCTCTGATCTCAAGATGCTCTTCAGATCTCCAATGCCATTCAGCGTTGTTTACTGCAACACAACTCTTTCTCTTGGTCTCGTTTCACTCCGTGGTAGCAGTTCTCCTCAGCAGATATCCCAAGACTCTGGCATCTCTAACATCTTGAAGTCTCTGAGGCAATCCAGGCTTCAATCTCAACGCCTCACACAATTGACTCTATTAAGCCTCCATTCAGAGACACCCCTGACTTATGCCTGGCCTCCGTGACTCTCTTTAGGCATTGAGGCAAACTCCATAACTGGAATTTGTGTTCTTAGCCCTAAAGCCCGGACCATGAGGCCAAACTCAACAAGTTCTACTGCTTGCTGAAGCGGGAACATGGATCCCTCATTCAATTACATCATCATCAGCTTTCTGTCCCTCACTGTTTAAGCTTGGATGCCCTGAAACTTGCCCTGTAGACTAGGCTGTCCTTAAACTCAGAGATACATCAGTGTCTGCTTCCCAGTGCTGTCATTATAGATGTGGCCCACCATAATTGACTTTAAGCTTTTCTTTAGTTTTTTTCCACAGCTGGGTAGAATCTTGCCTTAAGGTCATCACTCCCTTTAGTACATTTCTTAATCTTTTCATCTCCTTGAACACAGGATTTAGCTCCATTCCACTTTCCGGTATTCTTTTTCTCCTCAAAATTTACTATTTGTAACTTACCTTGGTCAGGTTGCTCCTTTTCAATATACATTTTCATCAGAATTACCACTAGTATCCATACTACAGAGTCTACACTAGGATGTTTTCAGATTTCTTCTGCCAAGGAAATCAATCAAAACCTCTTCCCTTTAGCTCAGACAGACTCTTTTGTGTGTGTGTGTGTGTGTGTATCCTTTTTCTTAACAAATAAATTATTAAAATTAAATCAATCTTATTTTACATATCAAGCCTCTTCCCTCACCCTCCCATCCTCCCATGCCCTGCACCAACCCCTCATCCCACCCGCATCCACTTCCCATGGAGGGTCAGGCATCCCATGGGGGAACATCAAAGAGTGTCACATCATTTAGGGCGGGGCCTAGGCCCTCCCCCATGTATCTAGGCTGACATGAGCAAGTAGGATCTCACGAACCCCAATCTGACAACTGGGGAACAAGCATAGGACCGAACAAGTCCCCCTGAACATGGATGTCAGTTGAGAAGCCTGGGCAACTATGGAGCCTCTGGCAGCCGAACCAGTATTTATCCTATTGCACGAATGGGCTTTGGGAGCCCATTCCTTATGGTGGAATACTCTCTAAGCCTATATGCTTGGGGCATTTATTGGTTTGATTATTATATTTTATGGGAAGTTTATTTTCTTTTATTGTTTATTTGGTGTATTGCATGTCTCTTATACCCTGATAGGTAGCTCTTTCTTTAGATTGCAGAAATTTTCTTCTATTTATTTTAAAAAGTATTTTCTGTGTTTTTAATCTGAGTTTCTTCTCCTTATTATATACTTGTTATTCATAGGTTTTGTATTTAAGCCATTCATATATAACATAAACCATATATAATTATAAACTTATAACGTACTTTTAGGCAAATATAAATAATGTCATGTGGCTTCCTCAAAGAACTCTGTTGTTATTTGAGCCTTGTCCCTCTTTCTTCTTCTCAACTGAGCTCTCCTCTTTTCCCAAGTTAGAACATCTGTCCCATTAGTCTGCTTCCCACTTTATATTAACTTTATTCTGTCATTTTACCCCAACAAGCTTCCAGCCCACCTATTGTCTCTTTATACTACCCTGGTTTTTGTGTTTACTTGATATTTCTTGAGGATTTTCAGCTGGGAACTGCAGATGAGAAAGAATATGAATTATTTGACTTTCCAGGCTTGGGTTACCTTTCTTAATACAATATTTTCTATGTCCAGAATTTATCTGAAAGTTTCATGATTTTATTTTTTTACAGTTGAATTGTAGGTAGACTTTCATTTCCCACCCTCTGGTTTCCAAATACCCCACATAGAAACTTAATACTAATTATGAATGCTCAGTCAATAGCTCATGCTTATTACCAAGTAGCTCTTAGAACTTAAATTAACCCATTCATATAAATCTATGTTTTGCCACACAGCTCATGGCTTTACCTGTCCTCCAGCATGTCTTGCTCCCTCTGAACCACGTGGTGATCTCTCTGACCCTGCCCTCTTTCTTCCCAGTGTTCTTAGTCCATTTTCTGACTAATATCACCCTGTGTAGCTATTGAACACTCAGTTTCTTTATTAAACCAAGCACAACGTAATTTACACAGTGTACAGAAGGATTATTACACAGCCCTGAATAGCACTCCATTGTGTCTAAGTACATATTTTCACTATTTATCATCTGTTGAAGAACATTTAAGTTCTTTCTATTTCTTGCCTTTGTAAATTGGGAAGCAGTGAATATGATTAAGTAAGTATCTGGGAAGTAGGTTGTTGAGTACTTTGGGCATAATACAATTAGTATAGCTGAATTTGAAAACAGATTTAGGCTTAGGATTTTACTTATTGATTGACTGATTCTCTTTACTGATTTCTAGACATATAGGGGATGAAATTTGCATAATTTGAATAAAGCCTGTGTTAGTCTAATAGCCACACCAGGTAAGGAAACAATGAAACCAAACAAACCAACTGCAGAACAATATTCATGATGGACACACATGCAATAATCCTCAGTAAAATAAAAACAACCTGAATAAAAGCACATATCAAGAATATTATTCACAATGATCAAATTGTATTTACCCAAGAAATGTAGGGTGGGTTCAATATATATCATTAAATAAATTTATTAAATCATATAAATAGACTTAAATACAAAAAAATCAAATGATACATAAGATATGCAAAAATATCCAGAAAAAGATCTGGTAGCAAAAAGTTCAGCAATAAGGCAGGGTACCAAATTAACTTACAAAAATCAGTTTTTTTATTCAAAGTGACAGAGGAACACTGATCTTTAATTCTTTTTCTGAAAATACAGTGTGCCTCTTGTACCTCTATTAGGTATTGGAAGAATATATCTTACTTCTTGATCCTTGGATGCTTGCAGCTAGGTGCTTCTGTAAATCTCAGAAGAGAGCTTTCCCTTTGCCATTGCAAACTGCTGGAGCTATTAGAATTTTCAGGGCTGAGTGGAAGTTGTAAATTAGCTAAACATACATGTTTTACATTGTAGTAGGAATATATGTTTTAGGGTCTGTGGTGAAATACTACAATTTAAAAAAAAACAAATCTCCCTAAAAGCATCATGTGTTAAAGGGTTGGTTAAAAGATAACAGGGCTTCAAGGTCTCTAATTTCATCATAAGAATGACATTGTGCCATTCATAGTTTGATAGAATTGTTGGGATAGGATACAAGCTATATGATAGGGCTTAATTACTGAAAGTAGATCTTTCCAGAACAGGCTATTAATCATATGATGTCTTTGTGACCCGTTCAAGTTTCTGCTTCCTGATGGTCATGACATGTTCAGATTTTCTTTACCATTTCATTCCATCATAATGTTTCTGTCTTACTCAGTATTTGAAGCAATGGAGCAAGTAAACAAAATGACTTCTGTGAAGCCATGAAGAAAAATATTGTCTCCCATTTTAGCAATTATTTATGTAAATTATTGGCATTTAACAGCCACATGACCAAGTGAGAAATTATTTACATGGGTCATTATTATCAATAGTTACTGATCATCAATTTACATAAAAATGTGTAATGAGTTAGAGATAGATCAACAGTTAAGAACACATATTGCTCTTACACAGACCCTGAGATCTTTTCTCAACACTCATGTCAGATGACTTACAATTTTGTGGGATCAGACAACTCTGACCCCCATGGTCACCTGCACTGATATGTACACAGACACATAATTAAAAATTAAAAAACCTGCAAATAAATGCTGAAACCACAAAGTTTAAACTTTATGGAGACACCATTGAAAATCTGACAGTTGTATGGCTTGGGGAGTCTACGAGGCTGCAGGCACAGGGACCAGTATTTATCCCTAGTCCTTGAATGGACTTTTGGAGCACCTTCCCTTTGGAGGGATACATTGCTCAGCATAGATATAGGGAGGACTTGATCCTGTCTCAAAGTGACATTGTTGACCTCCCAATGGCAAGCCTCGACCTCTCTTAAGAGTAGGTGGGAGACAGTTGGAGGAGTGGGAGGAAGGGAGGGAGAGGGAACTGGGATTGGTTTATAAAATGAGAAAAGGTTGTTTAAAAATACCTCTTATGAATAACGAGTAAATACATGGTTCCTCAGATGCTTAATTTCCAAAGACATTAAGAAAATGCAAATTAAAACACAAGATCACTCTGCTTCATAATCCTCAACATGGCTTAAGTTTAGAGAACGAAGACACAAAAGTCCTTGTCACATCTAAAGCCTGCAGTAACCACATATTTCTGGTAGAAAGTGAAGCAGTAAAATCATGATGGTATTAGGAACCGTTTTTACTGTGTGTTCATCTTCAGTTTCCACATATATTTTACTCTAGATTTTTTATTCAGTACGTATGAAAATCTTTGATAGTAATACACATGCAATCCCAATATGAAATACTTGAACTGTGGCTTTTTTATCTCCTTATGCAGTACTCACTCAGCATTATAAATGATGACTCAAAAAATATAATGACATGTTGTACTGTGTGAGAATGGCTTAGGAAATAAAGGAATACAGATAAGCATTTGAATAGTTGCATATTTTATTCATATAATTTTACACTATGATTACATGAATGATAACAGTATATGACAAGAATATCACACATTAATTAAACTTGATTACAGAAAAATGTATGCACAATATGATTCTTATTAAGCTAATGCAAAGTCATATAATGATATAACAGTAACAATGATTTTCTCTTGGGCAAGGGAAGTGACTTTGAATATCATGGAATCTTTCAGAAGACTTGAAAGGTTTTGATTGTATTCTGGGAACATGGGCGTATTTATTTTCAAAATACATGTGTTGTACAATTACAATTTGTATATGATTGTCTATTAAACTCTAACAAAACAAAAGATACTAGTGTCTACAGCACTTTCCATTAATATAATATTTCATAATATCAATAATTTACAATTAATAATTTAATATATTGATATATCTAGAATAAAAGATAATTTGGTGTACATACTCTTAAGCAATACCTCTGTTAAGCTAGTGTCCCAGTTATGTTTAATTTTCAGCTTGACAAAGCCTAGAAGGCTATTCGAAGAAAGCTTTTTATTACATTCATCTAGATCTGGTTATCTGTGTGCCTATCAGTGACTATTATTAATTGATTAATAATTGACTGTTATTAACTGGTTATTAATTGATTAATGATACCAACTCAGCAGGGAGACAACAGCCCTAGACACCTAGACAGATGGTCTTGGGCTGTATGAGAAAGCTAGCCAAGCATCAACAAGAGAGGCAACAGTCAGCATTACTTCATGATTTCTGCTTCACAATCCTGCTTGAATTCTTCTTTCACTTTCCTCAATGAAGAAGTGGGAGAGGATGATAGAGCAAATAAACCCTTTTTTTTCCTTAAGATGATTTCATTCAGAATCCCTTATCACTGCAACAGAAAGGAAATTAAAAGAGAAATTGGCACAGGGTGTGGATTGTTCCTGGAACACACACAGCCATGTGACTTTTCATGCTTTTGGATCATTTTGTTGGTGGATTGCATAGGATTTTAGGACTTTGGGCTGGAAATTCTGCTGAATGCTCAAACCTTAATAAGCTATTTTAGGAACTTGGAAGATGAACTATGAGGGTGTGTTTTATGCAGTTTCAGAAGGGATTACTGACTGATTTAAGAATTGAGCCAGAGCAGGGCCATATTGGCCAATGCCTTTAATCCCGGCACTCGAGAGGCATAGGTAGGTGGCTCTCTGTGAGTTCGAGACCAGCCTGGTCTGCAAGAGCTAGTTCCAGGAGAGCCTCCAAACCATAGAGAAACCCTGTCTCTGAAAACAAAAAACAAAACAAGAATTGAGCCAGAGGCTATTTGTGTGAAATGTTGTATAAAGAGTCTGTGGCTGTTGTCAGCTAGGAATTCAGAATCCACTATACTTCAAACCAGAGCTGCACATCAGGTGGTGGTGACACATACCTTTAATCCCAGAACTGGCAAGACAGAAGTAGGCAGATCTCTGAGTTTGCAGCCAGCCTGGTCTACAGAACAAATTCCAGAAGAGGCAGTGCTACACAGAGAAACCCTATCTCCAAAAACCAAAAGCAAAACCAAAATAATAAAATAATCAGATCTGCATCATTGAGGTGAGCCTGTTTTTCTCTTGGATGATGGGATTGTTGGTCACATGGTGTTGAAGAATCGCCTGTGATTAACAAGAGTTAAGCAGCATTCAGAAAATAGGAATGTATTGTCCTTAGGGTCAGCCCACAGAAGCTATAGTCCAAGATAACTAAAGCTGTATTTTAATCATGCAGTCGATATTGACAATGATTAATAGTCTCACAGGTGATACTAGTTTTAAAGTTATAGAAGATGTATCATTGAATGGGTCATGGACAGGAACTTGACATTTACAGCATATGATAGGTGGGCATCTCTTTGGAGTACCCATTAATAAAGGTGCATCATTAGTTGTAGTGAAGACCTAGGAAATAGGAGATCCCAGGACTATGAGATGTTTGCTTAGGACAGTAGCAAATGTGGAGTGTAGCTAGCATGAGCCTAGGAGACAAGTCATGTGTTATCTATATGGCAGAGCTGCAGAAGGGGGACTGCTCAGGCCTTACAGATATATTTTGCACAGTAAGAAATCCCCAGATAGTAGATATTGAATGATAGGATTTGGATTTGTACTGGTGGATATTTGGGTTGATTTTCTGCTGTTACAACGTTCTATCATTTTGGAATAAGAAGTATAATTTGATTTCAGTTTTAGAGGGACCTACAGTTAAGACATCTATCTATCTATCTATCTATCTATCTATCTATTTATCTATCATGCATACAGTATTCTTTCTGCATGTATGCCTGGATGCCAGAAGAGGGCACTAGATCTGATTATAGATGGTTTTAAGCCAAAGTGTAGATGCTTGGAATTGAAATCAAGAACTCTGGAAGAGCAACCACTGATCTTAACCTCTGAGCCACCTCTTTAGCGTCAAGACTTTGGGGTTTTAAGGGGACTTTTCGAAATTTTAATGAGACTTTTAATGTGTTTAAATTTTTAGAGACTGTGTAACTCTTAAAGCTAACTGTTTCATGTGATGGTTTTAAAATAATATCTCAGGGACAAACGTTTGAAAGATTATAGCTTAAAGTGAAGTGTTTGTATGTAAAGTCCACAAGTGGTGAAATATTGTAGTTAGAAAACTGTCATATTGTCACAGCATAGGATCTCTTGGGAACAGACGTCTCATTTGAATAAATATTTTTATTCAAGTTGTCTATGGGCATGTATATGAGGTATTATAATATCTGTTAATTTATGCATACAAATTAGCCTTGCCATAACTTGTGCAAGTGGCTTTGGGTTGTATAAGTCAGTGAGCAAGCAAATCAAGAACCAGTGTTCCTCAGCAGATTCTTGTTATGGATAGTCTTCCTGTCAGCCTGATCTCCCAGCCCCCAAATAAACAAACAGATGCTATGTTATGAAATTGTTGAGCAATGACTAGGGCTTCTTATTGACTAACTCTGTCTTAGTTACTAACCCATTTCTTTAACTAAGTATTCCTACATGGTCATATCTTCCCAGAGAAAGTTTCAGGGATCTGTTACTCCTCTGGTGCCTACATGGTGACTGATCTCTGCCTATACCTCTCAGAATCCTCCTCACCTCCTACATCCACCTATCTTGTTTCCCTATTGTCCACAGTGCTTTATTCATTAACCAATAAGAGAAACATATGTACAGAAGGCATCCCCATCATCTCTTCTTTTCTGTCTAAATAAAAATAAAGGTTTTAACTTTAACATAGTCAAATTATATATAACAAAACAGTTATAAAGAACTATAGTTACAATATTTAGCTCATTAACATTTAGTAATATTTAAAGAAAATATTTTATCATCTATCCTATCTTTGTGAGTCTAACGTTTTACCATGTAACTTATCTTTAATCGTAACTAAGGAAAATCATAACCATAACTATCTGTCTTTAAATCAATCAAAGACCACAGAAGGATAATATATATACTCTAGAACAGACAGAGACATCTCGCTGCCTGGTTGGTCACCCAAAGTTCCTCTGTAATATTGGAGCATCTTTGACCCATAGGCCACTGTGTGTCTGTCAGGCTTCTCAGAGAAGCAGGAAATTAGAAAATGTCCCACCTGTATTGGCAGTTTGTCAGTAATTTTTCTCTGTGCCATGTAGAATGTCTTCCAGACTCTTTTATGAAACAGAAACCCTACAGCACTGACCCATTTTGTTTTAACAGTCACTTTTCTGTGGGTCCTGTATGTCCACTTCATACAGTATACAGTCAAACGGTCGAGGCAGGAGCAGTTAATTGCCCAAATGTCTAGTCTTGCCATGTTAAAGGCAGATTCCATTACAAGATTTTTCGAAGTCCATCTTACTCTCTGAAGCAATTGGTATTTCCAGGAGCAGTTATGTCTCACTGTCATGAAAAAAACCCTAAATCATTTCAAATGCCATATTCTGTAGATCTTTGAAAGGTTTGAAGAATGCCTATCAATTTGAAATATATATATATAAAACCTAACTAATCAAACTATAAGTTTTGACTGTTATAGGTAACTATCTACAATCTGTACTTAATTATATATTACATCTTTAAATATGCTATATAAGCACAATACCTAAAGAAGAGGTGAAATATACATATCACAAAATTGACCTTAAATTTGTGTCAATAAATGAAAATCCATTCCAATAAAAATGTACACATTTCTATATCATAAACCCCCATTTTTCCCTTAAAAAAGATTGGTAGTTTTCATTAACCATTTATAACCAACGCCACTTAAATGAGTACATTTGTACAAAAGTACATTTGCTGTTAGAACTATGGGGATCATGAGAAAACAGAAATTTGGCCAAATTGTGCCATCTAATACCTGCCCTGACTTCATTTAGGATGAACTCTGAACTGGAAGAATATGCCATATAATTCTTTCATCCTCTATTTTTTTGTGGTCAGAGTATTGTATCACAGGAACAGAAAGGAATTTAGAAGAGCATGGAGGAAATGAATTCTGAGAAAGGTGTAAGTAACTAAGGCTCAGCTTATTGTGTTTCAGAGTGGAGCAAGGACTCTGCCAGGATATGGGCTAGGGACCACGTCTGTGATATTTTGTTTGAGAATACTGGCATCATTCTAGCATTATTCTGAAAACTTTGTTGAAGTTGAATTTAAAGATCACAAACTGATTTTTTGATGGAGGAAAGGAGTATGGACAAACTTAAGGTGCAAACATTGAAGAAGCAGAAATTGTTAGAGAGATTAGAGTCATCACAGAGACTTGAGCTCTGCACTGGGACAACAAAGAAGACTTTCTTGAGCGGTCATATACAGAAGCTGATAAACTGTGATCCAAGAATCTGAGCTATATCTCCAACTGGTGTCAGAACTTGGCCTTGGGTCTTCATAGTACTCATTTGCATTGAATATTTGTCATGAAATGTGGTTCCCAGAGAGGGATGGTCAAAATGAATGCCCATAGAGAAGTGGGAGACATGGCCTTGGAGTGCTAAGCAAGGCAGAGTGAGAAGGATCCACAGAGGGTGCTCCACATTAACATTCAAGCAAGCATTGGTAATTTTTCTCTGGTTATAAAACCTGATCTCACTCTTCCAGTGCCCCAAATGGTATAAACAATCAGCTTGAAGGTGATGACTACAGTCTGGTGAATTTAAATTTAATAAGCTGTCTTGAGACTGCGCATTTGTTTACTAAGCAATTTGTATAAGAGATATTTATACACCAATCCTAAACCTTCAGAAATTAAGGAGACTAGGATTGTGGGGAAATTTTTTTGCAATTATTTTAACATTGAGACAAAATTCTTTTAAAAATAAATAGAACATTTGGGCAAAATATAACCATTATTTACTCATTGTCAACTTCAATGACCAAAGAAGTCCTGAGATTTCCTGCAAGACCTTAAGACTTCCTCTAAGGGAAGGATTTCTCTACAGTGGGAACTTTCCTGGCCCTGAGTAGCAGGTTTAAGGCTGCTGCAAGCAGTACCTGATTGACGAGCCTTGTCTAACTCAACTTTCACAATAATAATTATTTTCAGCATATTTAAATTCAGATGTCCAAATGAAAATGTTATTAAAATTGCCTACATGAACCAGGACAAAGTTGTCAGCTTCTACACCATACTGTTTCCTGTCTGGCAGAACTACTCTCTCCACCTTCTTTCTCAGGAGTGTCCTGCATGGCTCTCTGCATCTTCAGAGTCTGCCTCTGGAATCGGCAATGCCTAATGGAGCCAACAAGGAAGTAAATGATGGGGTTGGCACAGCTGTTAACACAAGATAATACTGCTGAGATTTCAAAAGCACTACAAGGGAAACCACTATGAATCTCATCAATCCAACTTAAGTGGAACCAGTAGATCACATAGGACAAACCAAAGAGCAGGAAGACCAGCACTGTAAGGGCAACGGTCACATAGAGCCTGGTCACAGGAATCCTGTGTGAGCCACAGAAGACCCTGAGAATCAGGGCTAGGCTGGACCCTGAAAGGACCACAAATAAAATAATTAACCAAGCAAAAGTGATAAAATCTAATTTCTTTTTATTTCTTTTATTTTCCAGTTTAAATTTACATAAGAAACAAGGTTGCTTCACAAGTCAGTTCCAGGTCCCTCTCCCTTTCCCTCCCCTCTTCCCGTGCCATCCCCCCAATCCCCCCCCCCCGTTATCACCTCATTCCCCCAGGAAGGGTGAGGCCCTCCTTGGGGGTGTCCATAGTCTGTCATTTCATATAGGGCAGGGCCTAGACCCTTCCCCAAGAGTTCAGGGTGAGAGTGCACCTCACATTGTTCTATGGGAGTCCAATGTCCGTGTGTATACTTGGGATGGGTACTGATCTGCTGCCCAAGGCTCAATAGATTACCTAGGCCTCCTCACTGACACCCAGATTCAGGGGGTCTTGATCAGTCCCATGCTGGATTCCCAGGTTGATGCCTGGGATTCAAGAGTTAAACTTTGTCTGGTCAGCTGTTTCTGGGGGTTAAACCAGCCCAGTATTAATCCCTTTGATCTTCAGTCCTCCCTCTCTGTTACTGGCTTTCTTGAGTTCAGCTCAGAACTTAACTGAGAGAGTCAGCCTCTTCTTCGATCAGGCACTATATGAAGTTTCTGTTTCCCAGACTCTCTGGCCATGGGATTGTACGCTGGCACTCCCCAGATCTATGTCTAAAATCCATATATGAGAGAGTACATGCCATGTTTCTCTTTTTGTGACTGGGTTACCTCACTCAGGATGGTTTCTTCTAGTGTCATCCATTTGCCTGCGAATCTCATGATTCCATTGTTTTTTTCTGCTGAATAGTACTCCATTGTGTAAATGTACCACATTTTCTCTATCCACTCCTCATTTGAGGAACATCTAAGTTTCTTCCAAGTTCTGGCTATTACAAATAAAGCTGCTATGAACATACTGGAACAGACATCTTTGTTGTATGAATGGGCATCTTTTGGATATATGCCTAAGAGTGGAGTTGCTGGGTCTTGTGGTAGGTTTATTCTCATTTTTCTGAGGAATCTCCATACTGATTTCCAAAGTGGCTGAACCAGTTGGCACTCGCACCAGCAATGGAGGAGTGTCCCCCTTTCACCACATCCTCTCCAGCATCAATTATCATTGGTGTTTTTGATTTTAGCCATTCTTACATGAGTGAGATGGTATCTCAAAGTTGTTTTGATTTGCATTTCCCAGATGGCAAAGATGTTGAGCACTTTCTCAAGTGCCTCTCAGCCATTTTAGACTCCTCTATTGAAAATTCTCTATTTAGTTCTGCAGCCCACTTTTTAATTGGATCCTTTGATGTTTTGGAGACTTGCTTCTTGCGTTCTTTGTAAATTTTGGAGATCAACCCTCTGTCAGATGTGGGATTAGTGAATATTTTTTCCCATTCTGTGGGCTGCCTTTTTGTCTTGCTGATTGTGTCCTTTGCCTTACAGAAGCTTCTCAGTTTCAGTAGGTCCCATTTAATAATTGTTGATCTCACTGTCTGTGCTACTGGTGTTATGTTCAGGAAGCTGTCTCCTGTACCAATTCGTTCAAGGGTACCACCCACTTTCTCTTCTAAGAGGTTCAGTGTGGATGTATTTATGTTGAGGTCTTTGATCCATTTGGACTTAAGTTTTGTGCATGGCGATAAACATGGATCGATCCGCATTCTTCTACATGGCAGCCTCCAGTTATGCCAGCACCATTGTTGAAGATGCTTTCTTTATTCCATTGTATATTTTTAACTTCTTTGTCAAAGATCAGATGTTCGTACGTGTGTGGGTTAATACCCGGGTTTTCAATTCGATTCCATTGGTCTACGTGTCTATTTATGTGCCAATACCAAGCTGTTTTCAGGACTATAGCTCTATAATAGAGCTTGAGGTCAGGGATGGTGATGCCTCTGGACATTGTCTTCTGTGAGCCACAGAAGACCCTGAGCATCAGGGCCAAGCTGGACCCTGAAAGGACCACAAATAAAATAATTAACCAAGCAAAAGTGATGAAATCTAATTTCTTACACCAAGCCAAAAGTAATCATTAAAGAAGGCACCACATGAATTCCCTTCCAGGAGCCCAATAGCAGGGACAAGGCCCAGAGCAGGGCACACATGACAGCTGATTTGAAAGCGGTACCATATGGGCCACAGGGCAGACAGGCTGCACTCAGTGCTAATGGCATTATGCATGCTTAGACTTGCCAAATAAGCACAATTTAACACCACCAACAAATACATGGACACATCAATGAGACTTATATGAAAAGGAAGTATTCTTTCCAGGAAATACAGAGTCTGAAAGAAGGGGAAGAGGAAGTTGGCCCCAGCCAGTTTGAGGATGTAGACAGAAAAGGGGTTCCTGTGCATGTGGAAGCCCAGGAGCCACAGAACAGAACTATGGCATTTCCTGCCATACCAACCAGGGCAGTGATGGCCATAATAATATTCAGGGTATAGAATATTGTGGCACAGTATAAAGGGTGATTGTAGTTACTTTCATTCATTGCTGTGCCATTAGCCATGCAGGTGGGGTACTTAGTTGCATGTTTGGGGATTCTTCACTAGTGTTCCTAGAATGAAAAATAAAAGTCATGAACACACACAGTATACTCTCTGACACCCTCCCTCCCCACCTAACTGTGGGAATAACTGGCCCTGGCTCACAAAGAGGAGGAAAACAGCTTACATAAATTAAGTCATTTGTCAACTTTTAAAATTTCTTGAAGATTTTACTGACTTGGGCTATGAGGTGGTTTGAAAGAAAATGGCTCCCATAGGGGGGTGGCACTAATAGGATGTGTGGCTTTGTTGGAGTAGGTGTGGCCTTGTTAAAGAAAATATGTTCCTCTGGGGATGGGCTTTGAGGTCTCCCATGCTCAATCTATGTTCAGTGTGGGGCACTGTTCACTTCCTATTGCCTGTGGATCAAGAAATTTCAGCTCTTTCTCCAGTACCATGTCTGCCTGCACACTACCATGTCCTACCATGATCATGATGGAGTAAACCTCTCAAACTCTAAGCCAGTCACAACTAAATGGTTTCCGTTATAAGAGTGGCATGGTCATGATATCTCTTCAAAGCTATAGAAATCCAGACTAAGATGGAAATTGGTACCACACACTGGTGTATTGCTTGAATAGGCCTTTCCACCCTTTCATTTGGAGGCAGTTGGACCTCTGGAGTTTGTAATGCTTCAAGCATTGCTCAATGGACCATACTAGTAAGAGGATGGAAGACAGTTGTCCTGAGGGTGATTTGAACTCTGGTGGCCTAACTTAATACGATTTGGGAGAGAATAATGTTACTATGTTGACTAGAGATCATCCTTGTGATATTTTGATGAAGAATGTGGCTGCTTTTTATCCTTGTCCATAGAGTCATTCTGAGGCTAACACGAAGAGCTTCGTATTAATTCTATTGGCAGAAAAAAACATCTCAAAACAGCCTAGTACAAATTCTGTCATGTGGTTATTAGTGTTCACTCTAATGAAGATTTATAACACAAGAGGCAAACCAAACAAGGAAAAATACAAAGTTTTCTTTTTGAGTAGAAAAGGAGCACCAGGAAATTGAATGGAGCTAAGTTCTGTGCTCAAGGAGATAAACAGATTAATAAATGAGCAAAGTGGTTAAAACTGGGCTGGTGAAACCCACAGAGACAGCTGACCTGAACAAGGGGGAGCTCATGGAACCCAGACTGATGACGGAGAGGCCAGCATGGGATTGATCCAGACCCCCTAAATTTGGGTGTCAGCGAGGAGGCCTTGGCAATCTATGGGGCCTTGGGAGGTAGATCAGTATTTATCCCTGACATACCAATAGACTTGGGAGCCCATCCTACATTGATGGATGCTCTTTCAGCCTGGAAACATGGAAAGAGCCTAAGCCCTGTCCCAGATGAAATGACAGACTCTGGAGATTCCCCATGGAGAGCCTCACCATAGCTGGAGAGCAGAGTAGGTACTGGGTGGGAGGTTGGGGGATTGGAGAAGACCGGGGGAGGTGGAGAGGGAGAGGGAGATGGGATTGATATGTGAAGCAAGCTTGTTTCTAATTTAAATAAAAAAGAAATTAAATAAAGAGAATGGTGACATCAGGGCAAGATCCCACCTAGCTAAACTTTATACTTGTGAAAAGGGATTAAAGAAAATCTCAGAGAGACAGGTGTGGTGGTGCACACACCTTTAATCCCAGCACTCCAGAGGCATAGGCAGGCAGATTTTGGAGTCTGAGTCTAGTCTGGTCTACAGTGAAAGTTCCAGGACAGCTAAACTTAGCCAATAAATGAAACCATGGAAAAGATAAAGATAGTGAAGAGGTAATTGAATAAGGGGACCATGTTCCAGTCCCAAACCACAGTTGGCCCTGGCAGCTTTGGCTACATGGTTCTGTCTTTTGAGTCAAAGCTAGAAGAAAGGGGTTGTGGAATCTTCTTCTGTGACTAAGAAAATCAACTGAGTCCAGGACCAAGTCAGGTTAGCTCCTGCTTGGAGGCCTAGAGAGACCATTGCATGAAGCTGTGAAGTTGAAGCCTGGATTGCCTTGGAGAGCTCAATAACGTTGGAGATGCCAGAGCTGTGGGATACCTGCAAAAAGCAACTAACAGGGAGTGAAACAAGCCCAAAAGAGAGATGTGTGTTGCAGTCAAAATTCTGCAAGAAGCTGAAGATCTGAAAACCCTTTTGACATAAGACATGGAGATACACCATTTGGAGTTTGCCCAGATGTTTTTTGGTCTTGCCTTGGTCCTGTATTTTCTCTTTACTCATTTTGCAATGGCAATGTGTATCTGTGCCATTGTATGTTGGAATTATGTGGTTTGCTTTTTGCTTTTTATTTTTACAGGGGATTATACTTAAGAGATTTCATTAATCTAAGAAAAGATGTTGAACTTTAGACTTTTAAATAACTTTGAGACTGTGATAGACTATGGACACTTTCAAAGTTGGACTGAGTGTTGTTTTACATTATGCTATTGCTACAAGCCTATGAGGGCCAGAGAGTGTGATGTGGTAGTTTGAAGGGAAATGATACCCATAAGGAATGGCACTATTATGATGTGTGGCTTTGTTGGAGTAGGGGCTACATTGTTGGGTATATATGTCACGGCAAGTGTAGGCTCTGATCTCTGCTATGCATTGGAACACAGTTTAATTCCTGTAGCTTGTGGATTAAGATGTAGAACACTCAGCTCCTTCTCTAACGCCATGTCTACCTGCATGCCACCATATCCAACCATGATGATAATGGACTAAACCTCCAAACTATAAGCCACCCTAATGAAATGCTTTCCTTTATAAGAGTTACCATGTTCATGGTGTCTCTTCACAGCAATAGTAACACAAATTAAGACAGGTTATCTGAAAACCAATTCAGCTACTGGGGTAGCTGATAGCTCTAGTAGCTCTAGTAGAGATGCTCATCAGCTAATGCTTTCAGGAAAAAACAGAATTCTGAATGCAACTATTTCTGTCCTAAAGCTGAAGTTTCTTCTTAGGTGCAGGAGTATTGGCACCTCATCATGAACAATGGCTGCCTTTAGTCACTGGGAGGGAGGCCTTTATAGAAAAAGTGAATGACTCTCTACTATGGTATTTTGTTAAGAAATGTAACAAAGTCAGGCAGTGGTGGTGCACGCCTTTAATCCCAGCACTTGGGAGGCAGAGGCAGGTGGATCTCTGTGAGTTTGAGACCAGCCTGGTTTATAAGTTCTAGTTCCAGATAAGTCTCCAAAGCTAGACAGAGAAACCCTTTCTCAAAAAACCAAAAAAGAGAGAAATGCAACAAATTAATAAATAAATTAGTCATGATCTCATAGTTAGTTGAAAATTTAAAGTAAACATTGTACAAATGCAAAAATAAGATGAGTACCAGAAAACATACAGAATGAAGAACATATCATTGCTAATGATTTCTTCACTGGAAAACTCTTGTGGTTGGGAATAATAACTTTTGCTATAGAGCTGGACAAATTATGGCCATTGTTATTTTGCAACATAGGAATGTCCAATATATATCTGTAAATATTACTAAGAAAAATTTTAGACCCAAGGTGAGGTATTTGATTCTGGACTCACTGTGGGTCCTAAAAGCTAGCTGATATTTTATGTAGATAAAAAGGTATTTGAGGGCTGAGATGAAAAAGGAAATATGAATGACTTTGCTTTGGAAATACAGTCACATCCTCTAGGAAGAACGGGGTAGATGTAAGTGAACACCAGTAGTTCCTGGGACATATACCAGAACGGCTGGGGAAAGTAGGGTCACTAACTTCTTTGTTCCACTCCCAACCGCTCATATTTATTGGAAAGTTTCCTATTTCCTCCATAATCCACAGAAACATTAGGAGAAAGCACATCTAGCCTGGTATTCCTCTTCTTATCACCTTAAGTGCCAATTGGAGTGGAATGATGGATGTTCCTGTACTTGCTGCTTTGTGGCATGACTATATCCCAGTAGAGTTCTCTGTATTAGCCCTCCTGCCCATCCACTGTGGTGGGGAATATCAGGTAAGGCTCAGTCCCCGTAAAGTTGATCCTGGCTTGGAATGTCTAGAATTGGGAATGAAAAAGGATCAGAATCCAACTGTTTTCAACTAGTGAGCTTCAGAAGCCTGTGACTAGCATCAAAGTTTCCAGTCTTCAGCTCATCAACAATGAATGGTTATTGTCAATATTGTTGTGCTGTTAAGTACCTCTGTTGTACTCTTTATCCTCACTATTAGTTTTTGTAATATCCTACACTTCTCTCCTTCCAATCTTGTTGTTTCTCTCTTTACCACTAGGTACATAAAGGTTTGCAGTGTTTTCTTAATTAATTTGAACTTCTCAGTTATTCTATATTACCATACCTCCATCAGCATTAGAAGTGCAGCTGTTCCTTTCAATTGCTCTTATTTGCTTTCTAATGTAAACATGTGGTTGTCTTTTGCGTTGAGTTTGTCTTCTTTCTCATTTTGAGTGTTGCTTGGGATTAATATCTTGAGCTAAGGCTGCTTACTAGGCAGGCACTTGTAAAAATGTTATCTAACACAAAAGGGCAGAAATTATGATCCAGAAACAAAAATTGTCAATGAACAAGTAATATCGATCTGCCAAAGGTTAATATCACTTCAACAATGAGTCCAAAGACAGAAGACTCATGTAAAACCAGACAATGAAATCAGAATCTTAATTTTACAATGTTGAAAGTTTTCAACTATGTAAACAGGGTTAGGGACTAATTTATACAAGTCTTAGTTAATAAATTTACCTCTGAGATAGAGATTGTGGAGCAAGAGATGAAAATCATGGTAAGGACAACCTCAGTGAGTCAAATGAAATAACCAGGGGGAATCATATCTAGCAGATTATATCAGGTAGAAGAAAGAGTGAATGATTTTGAAGACAAACTTGTGAAATCATTGGATTTAGATTACAGCAGAAAAAAGTAAACCAGGAATTTTAACTCATTCCTGTAATTCAAGATATGGTGAGGCTATGGCAGAAAAATTTTTGAGTTAAAAGATGACCTAGACTATATCATGAGCTCTTTCAGTCAGTGATTTCTTCATTCTTGTCCAACCCAAACATCCATTAAAGAAAGGTAGTTTTCCTTTAGTCACAGGATACTCCTGGCCAACCTCCATATAAGACATCCTCTTTGATAAAGATTAAAATATCTAAAGAGGCTTAGAATAAGCTCCAGGCTTGAAGAAAGAGTCATGACAACCTAGAAAAATAGTTGCCACCCAAGGTCTTTGCAAGGAATTGTTCAATGAGTCAGGCATTGGTGGCACACACCTTTAATGCCAGCACTAGGGAGGCAGAGGTAGATGGATCTCTGTGAGTTCGAGGCCAGCCTGTTCTACAGAGCAAGTTCCAGAACAGGCTCCAAAACAATATAGAAGAACCCTGTCTCAAAAAAAAAAAAAAAGAAATTGCCCAATGAGGTCTATTGTATTCATAAAGATCACACCATTTATGTTTGACCCTTAATTACCCTCTTATCGCACAGACTTCACTCAGGGCATCACACAGGAAATCAGCCACTAAGAATAGTCAAAAATGAACTAGATAAATACGAAGCTTGACATTAACAGGTGACCTTTCTCAGTTCTTTCACATTAGGCTTTTCAACTCCAAGAAACAATGTCAGGAAATCAAAATAGAACAAAATCAGCTACAGCTTATATTGTAACTGTATATATTGTCACTGTATGTCAGTCTATAAAGAATATTGCACCGACTTTACCTCTGCTTATGTGCTTGAACCACAAGCCCTATTGGGGAAGATGTTCTCAGATTGTCACCAGTCACATCTTGTTACATGTCTATGCTTTACAGTTATATCAAATGGGCTGGTATAACTGAAGTTTTTGACCTATGTTTAAGACATTTACCCCTCAAATAAAAAAATCATGTCACCAATTATGTATGTAATTGACCTCTAAAATAAGAAAGCATAAAAACGGAATGCTACACTATGATCAGGAAGAATAAATTTAAAAAATGAGACTCTACAAAAGAACAAATTTCTTGAAGATAATAGAAAATGGGATTGAGAAAGAATAAAATATTTTAAACTCAATAAATGAGTAAACTGAGATGAACAAATTAGAAAGAAATTGTAGAGTCAGTATTCAGAATAACCAGGAAAAACCTCAAATTACATGAGTTAGTATATGTATCTAATAATAACCTTAAAATATAAATGGTGTTAAACCATCATTTAGGAAACAAGGAGGACCCTAAGAGAGACATATATGATCCCCACAAGGAAAAAGTGACAAGATATCCAGAGCAAATTGAGAGCCTGGGGGGAGAGGAGATGGAATCAGGAGAAAGTTAAGGGAAGAAGAGGAGGTGAGAGAAGGTCATGAGAGACCAGATAGATTGAGTCGGGGAAAGAATAGAGGAGACCAAGAAAAGAGATACCTTAATAGAGGGAGCAAATATAGGTTTAAAGAGAAATCTGGCACTAGGGATATGTCCAGAGATCTACAAGGATGACACCAACTAAGAATCTAAGCAATATTGGAGAGGCTACCTTAAATGTACTTCACCTATAATGAGATGGATGACTACCTTATATGCCATCCTAGAGCCTTCATCCAGTAGTTGATGGAAGCAGAAGCAGACACCCACAGCTAAGCACTGAGTTGAACTGGAATCCAGTTGTATAGAGGGAGGAGTGACAGACAAAGGGGTCAAGACCAGGCTGGGGAAACCCACAGAAACAGCTGACCTGAACAAGTGGGAGCTCAAGGACCGCAGACTGAATGTTGGGAAACCAACATAGGACAGAACCAGGGCCACTGAATGTGGGTGTCATTTAGGAGCCCTGTGCAATCTATGGGTCCTCTGACAGTGGGACAGTATTTATCCCGACTCTATGAATGGACTTTGGGAGCCCATTCCCCACAGAGGGATACTCTCTCAGCCTAGATACATAGGAGAGGACCTAGGCCCTCCACAAATGATGTAACAGACTTTGATGATCTCCGCTGGAAGTTCTCACCCTTCCTGAGGAGCAGAAGGAGGATAAGATGGGGGGTTGATGAGGGGTATGGGAGGATGGAAGGGAGAGGGAACTGGGTTTGATATGTAAAATAAGAATGTTTCCAATTTAAATAAAAAGATAGCATGGTTAAATGTGTGACAAAGTATCATCCAACTGATGGCTGTTTACAAGAAACATATTTCACTGATAAAGGCATGTATAGAGTGGTATAATGTGATGGGAAATGATATTCCAAATGGATGGAAGATACAAAATCAAAATTTACATATGCATAGTACTTCATTCAACAACTGTTTGGCACATATTCTTTTCAGCATCCCACAAAATTTTCTCAAAAATATTTTATCCCATTAGATAGTTGTGGTGATTTGAATGTGAGTGATCCCCATGGGCTCCTGTGCATAAACACTTGGCTCCAATTTCATGGAACTATTTTTAAATGATTAGGAGGTGTGACCTTGTTGGAGGAGGTGTGTCATTGGGATTAGACCTTGAGGCTTCAGAAGTACACTATATTCCTAGCCCCATCCCGGTCTCCACCTTACAGATCAAGATGTGAACTCTCAGCTGTTCCTGATACCATGACTTTGCTCCTCCATCACCAACTCTAACCTTCTAAAACCATGAAGCAGATGAAATACTTTCTTTATAGCTTGCTTGATCATGGTGTCTTGTCACAGCAGCAAAGAAGAAAATAGAAAATATAGTACAACAGTATGGACAAATGCAAAACAAACTGAAAAGTGTTGTATCTTCTGGGATTGCAGTAGGATAAAAATGAACAAGCAAACAAACAACAATAGTAGACACACAAAGTCTTGAAGATTGAATAACTAACTAATTTAACAAAGGATCAAAAAGAAGAAAAGAAAAATTGAGAATAATAAGGAGGTTCAGGTCATCAGGAGATGTATGTATACAGATGAGAAGATTAATTGGGGATGAATATGATCACACCAAATTGTTTACAAACATGAAACTAATGATATAACAATGGCAATAGTAATTAGGAGGAGATAAATATTGTATATAGTCAAAAAGTTGACTTCCTATAAAAACACACAGATGGTTCAATACGCATGAAATTTAAAATCATGTAATACTGCATATAAGTAAATTCAAACGCTAACAGTCATTATGTAGAAAATAATGTTGACAAAATTTATTGTATCTTCAGGATAAAAAATTCTGAAGAAATACAGGATAGGAACATGATTACATAACACAGTGGAAGAAATATATTATAGCTTATCTACCCTGGAAAAATGAAAAAATTTTTAAATGAAAATGAGACTTTCATCTCCTTTTCCCTCTTCTGTTCAATATTAGTAAAAGCAATGTCACGAGAAAGAAAAGATTCAAAATAAAAATGAATAACTTACACTCCCCTCTTTAGCAGGAAACAGAATTCTTTACTTCAAAAACTTTAAAGCCTAGAAACATCACATGGCAATAAACATTGTAGAAACCATTTAACAACCTCATGTTTAGTTTGTGTGATGTGCAAATATTTTCATATCGCAAGGCCTTGATATTATTATTACTTTCAGAAGGAATACATTCATACAGATCATTATATTGATAGCTGGGGATTATATAGAAAATAAAAATTGTACAGAGATAGATAATATGATAAAGAAATTCTCAATTGTCCTATTTGCAAGCAGATCTGATTGTATTAGGAATTATTGATGGATGCCTAAGTACCTGATGTTGATCACTGAGGTAAGTTTGATGTAAGGACCCAGTACTCCTTGGTTAGGTACTGAGGAGCACTTAGGTGTGCAGAATGACCATCGGCTGTGCATTTGAGGTAACTGATCAGCAGAGGAAGGAGGAAGGAAGTGAAGGTGAACTCTGAGTTTGCTGCAGGCAAGCATGGGCATTTCTAATGGAGGACTCCTAAGTGCAGTGCAACAAATGAGGACAAACCTAACATAATAGGAGCTTACTACATGTCTCTTCTAGAAGATGGGAGTTTTTCCTGACAACAAAATCTGTCTGTACAGGCTGTTTGAGGATAAGGTAAGAAGGTGCACTACTTGAAATACAAATAGTTACGGGTATGAAGTTGCAACCAGAGGCAAAGGACAAGCTCATATGTGGACCGCGTGCCTCAGTTCTTTAAAAGCTCACCTATATTGTCACTTCAATCCCACCCCCAGAGCCTGTGGTGAAAGGAAGACTGTTTTTGATTGTTTTCTGAGGATAGAATTGTAACATAATTCTGAATGTGAATTCCAATCCAAAATAAATGCAGCAGGACCAGTACAGTGTGTGTGTGTGTGTGTGTGTGTGTGTGTATCTTTGTATGTGTGTGTGTGTGTGCGCGCGCGCGTGCACATGCGCGTATACCTGCATGAATGTATTTGAAGAAGTTACAAACTGATGTCAAGTTTTTCCTTAAATAGATAACTACGTTACATTTGAGGCAGGGTTTCTCATTGAACATGGAGCTTACAGACTCAACAGGAGACCAGTAAATTCTAGAGATCCTCTGGTCTCTGCATCACCAGCGCTAGAATGATGGATATGCCTTGCCAGGCCTGGATTGGTCTGATGGTTGGATTTCAGGTTCTTATGCTTGCAGCACACTTACTTTACAAACTAGCCCACCTACCCTTGACAGGATCAAACTTTGAGAAACTCATGTACACCACAACACTGCATGTTATTAGAAGTGAATGATGGAAAAGCACAGGAGACTTACCCACACTATAAGCAAGATGGCAGTCATAAGGGTGGATGGATTAAAACTCTAGCTAACAATTTGTGAAACAGCAGAAGAGAAGCAGTCAAATGGGGCTGGGAAGGGACCTGACATCAGCTACAGTCGGCACAAAAGTGGAGATGCTGGTGTTCACCTGTGACCCCAGTGCTCAGCAGATAGGACGCAGAAAGAAAAGAAGTTCTTGTTTTTTCCCAAAACCCAGAAAGTCTAGAATCCTAATTTCTCTGCTAACTAATTTTCCTATTTTAAATTAAAATGTATTACAGTTCACATTTTCTCTTACTCCCCATGACAGAAGCATGACTGGAACATGATGATTCAACAAGTGTGTAACTGAGGCAAGGCTGGGCCAGTTTTACAGGATCACCCCTCCCACTCCTCTGTGTCTTCTCTACTCTGCCGATGTGCTGAGAGTCCATGACCACAGACAGCATGCCTCTTTAGGTCTGAGGACCAGCCCATACTGCAGTCCTTGTGTCTGACTTGGTGCTGTTTCCAACCCAGCACATAACAACTTTCTTGGTGGAATATTCTATTTTTCTTTGTTTGAGTAGATGCTCTAATAAATACAGCCAATAAGAAATCTTTCCCTGCATGAATTTCAGTCTATTCTCATGTTATTCTTGGCCAATATGGGTGATCCCTTAAAAAAACCAGCATTAAAAGATAAAATGAAAGCTAGACATCACACTGATGGAGATGAGGGGAGAAATGACCTGATGATGCTTAAATCGAGAATGTCAAGGTAGAAGACTTGCAAGTGATGAAGTTTTTTCTGCTGTCTTTATCTCTGCCCCAACAGCTTACAGAAGTAATTATCTCACCCCCAAAAGCTCTCCTTTTCTCCAAATTTCTTTGTATTTGAGGCAATGGGTGACATTTCAAAGACACTGGGGAGCAGCAGGAAAGAGGCTGGGATTTTCATTTTATTTTTTTATTTTTTGTTTTTCAAGACAAGGAAGTTTTGGAACTAGCTCTTGTAGACCAAGCTAGTCTCAAACTCAGAGAGATCCGCATGCCTGGGCCTCCTGAGTGCTGGGATTAAGTGTGCTATCACTGCCCAGCTGGAATTTTTATTTTTAATCTCTCTCCTGGTCAACTGTGTGTGTTGGGAGCAGTAGTGCTTTTCTGTGCATCTAGTTATCCCTTCGTATAACTGACCTATATTTCTCTCTCTCTCTCTCTCTCTCTCTCTCTCTCTCTCTCTCTCTCTCTCTCTCTCTCTCTCTCTCAGACACACACACATACACACACACACTTGTATCAATTCCTTTTGCTGATTATTGGAGCCAAGGGATGGACAATGTCCCCCACTCTCTTACTTTATTGTGTTTCCCCAGCGACTTACTCTGGCCCTAAGACCTGTAGTCTTTGTAAATAAACACTTATTGTGATATTCCTCAGCTGTTCAAATCCTAAGGCTCTGACTCTCTTTGGGAGCAACATACACATATTGCAGATCAGGTATAAGAACCAACAAACAAGAAACCTATTTGCAGGCTTTCTTCCCTGGGGAAAAATATGCACGTGTACTTCCACTTTAAATAACAGACATGAATACAAATGATCTTGGGAAAGTAAGAAAAGTCTGCTCATGTCAGGCCATCCCTATTTCAAAAGGAAGCTTCTGTTTCATGCCTTCCTAGGAGAAAGACCTAAACCAGGCACATTGCATTTTGTGGTAGGAACACAGGGATGTGGACATAGAGAAACTCCTAGACTGTAACTCTCTGAACATTCTTGGAATATATCCTTACCTTTCTTCCATTCTCTGGTCTGGAGGTGGAGAGCTGTCCAACCAAGAAGAATACCTTTTCACAGACTGATCATCAAGTCTGCTTCCTTGAGTTGGGATTTGTCTTCAGTAGCTGAGTAAGAGTTTCTGGTCCAGGTGAAGCTTATAAAAATGTTGAGCTGACCTTGTGATTTCCTGTAAATGTACTAGGAACAAGTCACACACAAGAGATGTTTGAATTCAGATGCCCACTAAGATGCTTCTTGGCATCTGTCCCAATTACACTCATATCAACCTCTCCCATCTCATCCTTTTAGGTCTACTAGTCACCAAATAATTACTCTTTCCTCCTTTATGGATGAACTCCCACCACAGGTAGCAACATGATGTAGTTTCCACTTGGGTTTTAAGAGTATGTAACTGAAACACAAGCATATCAGTCTTTCCCTTCCCATGGTAACTGATTCACATTTCCTGTAAATAATAGAAATTTTTAGTCAGTGGGGTTCTATAGGCATCCATACCAGAGCACTACAGGCTATTAGCAATGTGCTTGATCACTCTCTATAAACTCTATTGATGAAGACACCACATACTTGGGTCACAGAGCATGAAGAAATCAAGCTGGCTTATTCTGCCTTGGAGATTGAAGGGATATTTCCCACCATGGTGGTGGAGGCAGGAGTGGGAGGCTGGCTGATGACACTCTCCTGGCAGTTTGGAAGCAGAGTGAACAGGAAGGGATGCATCCCAGTAGTGACTCACTGCTGCCAGTAAGGCTCTACCTGCTGAAAGTGCTGCAACCTTCCTGTCTGCCACTCTGGCTCAGACCATGTGTTCAAATTACAGAGCACGTGGGACACTTCACATTGAAACTACCACAGTCCTTCATACTGATGCCTGATTGTCTCTTAGGAAAAGTTCCCATTTCACCCAAGCAGAGAAGAAGGAGGTGTAGTTAATGCCAGTTCTCTTCCAAGCTTCAGTTCCCCAAATCCCAGGAAGTAAAATGAATGTCCTTTGCCTGAGACTGCAGTTTTCCTATAGAAACGTGCGTGGCCCCAGAGCAGCATCTCTCTCTCTCTCTCTCTCTCTCTCTCTCTCTCTCTCTCTCTCTCTCTCTCTCTCTCTCTCTCTGTGTGTGTGTGTGTGTGTGTGTCTCTCTCTATCGCTCTTTGTGTTTGTGTGTGTCTGTCTGTGTGTCTGTGTGTCTGTGTGGTAAGAGGAGTCTCCACTATCCTTAAATGCAATATGTTGCTCATTAGCTTCTAAATCATGGTGATTCTTTGTATATGTGTCCTGTGTGCTAGGATTTCAGATGAATACTACTATGAATGGTTTCCAGAAGTTTTCTTTTTTCATCTTCCTTCCTTCCTTCCGTCTATCCTCCCTTCCAGCCCTCATTCCCTGGCTTCTTCCCTTCCTCTTTCTTTTCTTCCCTTTTCTACCCTTTACTTTTTTTGTCAGTCATGTTGGCTTCTTCCCTAGGTATCTGAGCCATCCTGTCTGAGGCTCCTGGCCATCTAGGCTGTGTCAGGAGTGAACTCACTCATGTGGCATGGGCCTTAATTTGGACTAGTTACTCATCAAACACTCCCACAAATTCTTCTCCTCCATTGCCCCTGCACATTTCTGGTTGAAGGTGTTGTGGCTGGTCTGGTGTCCCTGTATCACTGTTAGGAGCCTTGCCTGGATATCAAAGATTGCCAGTTTTGGCTCCATATCCTGAAAAATTAGGAGACTTTGCTAGGGTCACTTTCAAAGATTCCACGGAGTTTCCATTACACTAGGTTTCTACATCACTCCCAAAATGCCTCCCTAATTCCAGTAATCCCTCCTCCAATGTGTATCTCTGGCACATATCAAAAATCAGGTGTCTATGGGTATGTGTGTTTATGTCTGTGTCTCTGTTTCAATTCCATTGATCAACCTGTCTTCACTTATGCTAATAATATGTGGTTTTTATTACTATAGCTCTGTAGTACATCTAGAAATTGGGATAGGTGATATCTCCAGATGTTCTTTTAATTTACAGGATTGTTTTAACTATATTGGATTTTTTCTATATGAAGTTGAGTGTTTTCCTTTTAAGGTCTTCAAACAATTGTGTTGGAATTTTGTTGAGGATTGCATTGAATCTGTACATTGCTATTGGTAGGATGGCCATTTTTACTGTGTGAATCCTACCAGTCCATGAACATGGGAGATGTTTCCATCGTCTGATACCTTATTCAATTTCTTCAAAGACTTGAATGTTATGCCATACAAGTCTTTCAATTGTTTAGAGTTACCCTAAGATGTTTTATATTATTTGTAGCTATTGTGAAGAGTGTTGTTGCCCTGATTTCTTTCTCAGTCTGATTGTCATTTGTGTTTAGGAGGGCTACTGTTTTCATTGATATTGCTGTTGTTAATCTTTTTTTATTTTAATTTTAAATAGCTTGTTTTACATGTCAATCCCAGTTCCCATTCATTCCCCTCCTTCTGCAGCCCACCCCCACCATCACCCCCATCCTCCCACCCTATTGTCAATTTCTTCCACATAGGGGATATCTAGAGTCTGTCATTTCACTCAGGGTAGGGTCGAGGCACTTCTCTAAGAGTCCAGGCAGAGAGAGCAACCCTCTTTGTGTTATGGACACAAGATGTCTGTTAGTATTCGAGGGATAAACACTGATCCACTGCTCAGGACCCCATAGGTAGCCCAGGTCTCCTCATTGACACTCACATTCAGGGGGTCTGGATCTTGGACCCCAGAATGACAGCTGGGAGGCCAGCATGGGACCGATCCAGACCCGCTGAGATAATCTTGCATCTAGTCACTTCATTAAAGGTATTTATCATCTGTAGGAATTTTCTGGTAGAATTTTGGGAATTGATTTTGTATACTATCCTGTCATCTGCAAATAATTATACTTTGACTTCTTCCATTCCAATTTGTATTTCTTTGATATCCTTCAGGTTTTTTATTGCTTTGGCTGGAATTTCAGTTATTATAATATATTTAATATATGAAGATAGTAGACACACTTGCTTTGTTCTTGCTTTTAGTGTAACTGCTTTTAGTTTCTTTAAATTTCATTTTATGCTGACTATTGGCTTGTGGCAAATTACCTTCATTGTGTTTAGGAATGTTCCTTGTATTCATGATCATTCCAAAAACTTTTATCATGAAGGGGTTTTGCATTTTATCATAAGCTTTTTTACTACCTAATGAGATGATTATGTGTTTTTTCTTTCAGTGTTTTATGTGGTGGATTACATTGATTGACTTTTGTATGTTGAACCACACCTGCATCGCTGGGATGAAGCCTATAAGGCTGTGGTGGATTATCTTTTTGATACGTTCTTGGATTCACTTTGCAAGTATTATATTGAGTATTTTTGCATCTGTGTTCATAAGGGAAATTTGTTTGCAGTTCCCTTTCTTTCTTGAATCTTTGTATGGTTTGGGTATCAGGGTGGGTGTGGCCTCATAAAATGAATTGACAATGTTCCTTCTGTTTCCATTTTATTGAATGATTTGAAGAATATTGTTGTAATCTATTTTTTGAAAGTCTGGTAGAATTCCATGCTAAAGCAATCTGACCCTGGGTTATTGTTGTTGTTGTTGTTGTTGTTGTGCGTCTTTTAATGAAAGGTTCTATTTCCTCAGGAGTTATAGGACTAATTACATTGCTTGTCTGATCTAGATTTAGCTTTATTAAGTGATACCCATTGAGAAAATGATCCATTTCTTCTAGAATATCCAGTTTGGCACAGTATAGGATTTTAAATATGATGTAAAGATTCTTTGAATTTCCTCACGGTCTTCTGTTATACCCCATTTTAGTTTCTGGTTTTGTTAATTTGAATGTTCTTTCTTTATTGTTTATATAGCTGGAACAGGCTTTGTCTATCTTGTTGATTTTTATAATCAAAGAACTATCACTTTGTTTTATTGATTCTTTATACTGTTATCTTTGTTTCTATTTTATTGAAACAAAAGTCCTCATTTTGAACATGATCATGTCATCTGTTTCTCTTTATTGAGCTTGCTTCTTTTTGGTCTAGAGTTTTCAGGAGTGCTATTAAAATGCTAGTATAAGATCTCTCTGTTTTCTTTATGTATTTATTTAGTGCTATGAACTTTCCTCTTAGATTTTATTTTGTCCCACTATTTTGGGTATGTTATGTATTCACTTTCATTGACATCTAGAAAGTCTTTAATTTCTTTTAGTTCTGTATTAACCCAGAAGTCATTCAGTATAGCTTTGTCCAGTTTTCACAACTTGATAGCCTTTCTGTAGTTTCTCTTGTTGAGATCCAGTTTTAGTCCACAGAGTTCTAATAGGATGCAGGGGGTTATTTCAAGTTTTTTCTTGTTTTTCAATGATTTTTGGGAATTTTCACTTCATACAGCTCAATTGCACTCACTTCCCAGTATTTTCATGTCTATCTTACTTCCCTTGTGACCTTCCCAACAAAATTAAAAATGTTCAATTTATGTTGTCTATGAGTACTGGAGCATGATCAAACTCTCAGTGGCCTGCCTTTTAAATAGAGGTGAGTCTTCCCTGCCCAACACCTGCCAGTAGCCACTAATTGTGTGTAGCTACACTTCAACATACTTGTCACATTTATAAAGGGTGCTATTTGATAGCTTCCTGTTTAGGCTGTTGCTTTTGGCATCTTTGGGGAGGTAGGAGTTGTCACAGAAGCTCTCCATGTCTGATTCTCAACTGTATGGTTGTAGTCGTCAATACCACTGCAAAAGTAGCTTACCTGGTTTTTACAGTCAGGGGGAGCATGAATGATGGGCTTCCAATTCTTTCTAGTGATAGCACAGGCAATGAAAAAGATCTCAGACTCAGTATGCCCAGGAACCTAGACAAGGCCATTGGACACAGCCTGGATCATAGATATCAGCGCAGATTCAGGATGCAGCACAGACCAGTGACATCCACTTGGCCTTCTGTGGTAGCATGGGCAACAGACATCAACACAGATCCTGGCTGCAGCAGGCCCTAGGACTCAGACAGAATATTTGGTGACATCCCAGACCTGGATGTCACCATGGCCTCAGGTGACTGTGCAGACCACTCATATCAGTATGTCTCACCTTGGCATCATAGCCTGTGGACATTAACATGTCTCCAGGGGTTAGCCTTGGGTAATAACTTGGGCCGCCCATATCTACACAGCCCACAGCCATATCAGGATCACTGCCCTGTTCATGGCCCTTAGCAGCAGCCATAATCACAGGCCTCAACATGGATTCAGCGTGGCTACATAGGCCACTTGTATCAACATGACTCTTCAAAACCAGAAAAAAAACCCAAGGATATCACCAAGCCTTTAGTCAGTAGCACAGACTGTACATGTCTACATCATAGCCTGGGGCAGCACACTGAAATACAGATACCAATGTGGCCATTCATGTCATCATGAATGTCATCAGTAACCCAGCACTACAAAAAGTTTTGGAAGGAAAACTCCAACCCAAGTAAGTTAACTACAACCAGAAAAACATAGGTATTAGAGAATCCCTCTCTACCAACAGCCAAAAGAACCAAGGGGTGAAATTCCACACATAACTCCACCAAAAACAACCATTGCAAATCGAAGAAGGATGAGCAATCATTGGTCATTAATATCCCTCAACATTCATGGCCTTAACTCACCCATAAAAAGACACAGGCTAGCAGAATGGATTCGAAGACAGAACCCATCCTTCAGCTGCATACAAGAAACACACCTCACCGTAAAAGACAGACACTACCTGAGAGTTAAAGGTTGGGAAAATTTTTCCAATCAAATGGATCCAAGAAACAAGCAGGGGTAGCAATCCTAATATCTAACAAATTAGACTTAAAAATAAAATCAATCAAAAGAGATGAAGGAGATCATTACATACTCATCACAGGCAAAATCCAAGATGATGAAGTGTCTATCTTGAACACCTACACCCCAAATACAAAGGCATCCAAATTAGTAAAGAAACATTACTAAAATTTAAATCATATATAAAGCCCCACACAATTGTAGTGGGAGATTTCACCACACCACTCTCACCTCTAGACAGGAATACCGACAGAAACTCAGCAAAGAAGCAAAGGGTCTAATAGAAGTAATGACCCAACTGGGATTAACAGACATCTATAGAACATTTCATCCACATAAAAAAGAATATACCTTCTGCTCACCACCACATGTAACCTTCTTAAAAATCAACCACATATTGACAACATATCCAACCACAGCAGCATCAAAAAAATTAGAATCACTCCATGCATCTTATCAGACCACCATGCTTTAAAATTAGAATTCAACAACACAAATTGCAGAAAACCTACAAACTCATGGAAACTGAATAATGCACAACTGCACCATTCCTGGGTCAAAGAAGAAATAAAAAAGAAATTAAAGATGTCCTGTAATTCAATGAGAATGAAGACACAACATACCCAAACCTATGGGACACTCTGAAAGCAGGGCTACGGGGGAAGTTCACAGCACTAAGTGCCCACATGAAGAAACTGGAGAATAGTTATACTAGAGAATTAACAGCACAGCTGAAAGATCTAGAACATGAAGAAGCAAACTCCCATAGGAGGAGTAGATGCCAGGAAATAATCAAATTGAGGGCTGAAATCAATGAAGTGGAAACTAGGAAAACAATACAAAGAATCAATGCAACAAAGAGTTGGTTCTTTGAGAAAATCAACAGGACAGACAAAACATTGTCCAATCTTACCAAACAGCAGAGAGTGAACATGCAAATTAACAAAATCAGAAAGGAAAAGGGGGACATAACAAAGGGACTCTGAGGAAATACAGAGAATCATCAGGTCATACTTTGAAATCCTGTACTACAAAAAATTCAAAAATTTAAAGGAAATGGGCATCTTCCTGGATAGCTATCACTTGCCAAAATTAAATCAAGAACAGATAAGCAATTTAAATAGACCTATAACCCCTATGGAAATAGAAGCTGTCATCAAAACTCTCCCAACCAAAAAAAGCCCAGGTCCAGATGGCCTTAGTGCAGAAATTCAAAGAAGAGCTTATATCAATTATTCTCAAATTATTCCACACAATAGAAGCAGAAGGGTCTTTGCCAAACTCTATCTATGAGGCTTCAATAACCTTGATCCACAAGCCACACAAAGACACAACTAAGAAAGAGAACTTCAGACCAATAACCCTCAAGAACATTGATGCAAAAATACTCAATAAAATACTGGCAAATTGGATCCAAGAACATATCAAACAATCATTCACCACGATCAAATAGGTTTCATCCCAGGGATGCAGGGATGGTTTAACATACGAAAATCCATCAACGTAATCCACCATATAAACAAGCTGAAAAACAAAAATCACATCATCATCTCACTAGATGCTGAAAAAGCCTTTGACAAAATCCAACAGCCTTC
The DNA here is from genome assembly GCF_017639785.1 of Mesocricetus auratus. NCBI lineage: Eukaryota > Metazoa > Chordata > Mammalia > Rodentia > Cricetidae > Mesocricetus > Mesocricetus auratus. The sequence goes on along the minus strand of NW_024433505.1, from coordinate 6,777 downwards.
ATGATAAAGGTCTTGGAGAGATCTGGAATAACAGGCATATACTTAAACTTAATGAAAGCTATATACAGTAAACCAACAACTAACATCAAACCAAATGGACAGAAACTCAACGCAATTCCTCTAAAATCAGGAACAAAACAAGGCTGACCACTCTCTCCATATGTTTTCAACATTTTATTTGAAGTTGTAGGGGAGACCAGGGACTCAGCGGTTCCTCCAGCACCATGAGGTAAACAGGCCGGCTTCTCGGCCTGTGTTCCAGTGCCTGCAGATCGCCTGGGAACTGCACATAGCTTCCAATCCCGGTGGGAGCCAAGCACCCCAGACTCCAGATCTTCTCTCCCACCAACGAGACCAGGAAAGGAGAGGAGGCTGGGAGTCCAGGGAAGCAGCAGTTCCTCCAGCAGCATCAGGTAAACAGGCCTGCTTCCCGGCCTGTGTTCCAGTGCCTGCAGATCGCCTGGGAACTGCACAGAGCTCACAATCCCGGCGGGAGCCAAGCACCCCAGACCCCAGATCTTCTCTCCCACCAACGAGACCAGGAAAGGAGAGGAGGCTGGGAGTCCAGGGACGCAGCAGTTCCTCCAGCAGCATCAGGTAAACAGGCCAGCTTCCCGGCCTGTGTTCCAGTGCCTGCTGATCACCTGGGAACTGCACAGAGCCCCCAATCCCGGCAGGAGCCAAGCACCCCAGACTCCAAATCTTCTTTCCCACCAACGAGACCAGGAAACCAGAGGAGGCAGGGAGACCAGGGGAGTAGCTGTTCTGGATCAGGTACAATAGGACCCAGCATAGGGTCCAGGGGACCAGGTAGGAGGCTAAGCGCCCCAGATTCCTGTTCTTCTCCACCCACGGGACCAGCATTTGGACAAGGAATAGAAGAACCACCAGATTATTGGACTTGCTAGCACCCACCAAAAGGGAACTCTGGTCCCCAGACAAGTAAGGGGCTCTTTGTGCACCCACTAGAAGAAGAGATGGGAAAGAGACAATACAAAAATATACTCAGCAACAGAAAAACAAATATGACACCTCCAGATTCTAGAGACTCCACACCAGCAAGACCCCAACATTCCAATACGAACGAAGCAGAGGAGAACGACCTTAAAAGCACTTTCATGATAGAGGCCCTAAAAGAGGATATAGGAAAATCCCTCAAAGAAATGGAAGAAAAAACAAACCAAAAAATGCAAAAAAAATGCAAGAAATGGTAGAAAAAACAAAGCAAAAACTGAAAAAATGGAAGAAGAAACAAACCAAAAAAGGCAGGAAATGGAAGAAGAAACAAAGCAAAAAAATGCAAGAAATGGAACAAAAAGTAAACCAAAAAATGCAAGAAATGGAAGAAAGAACAAACCAAAAAATTCATAAAAGGCAACAAACGGACGAAAAGATAAACAGAAATTTGCATGAAGCAATGCAAACACTGCAAGGGTTGAAAACTGAAATAGAGACATTAAAAAAACACAATCTGAAGAAAGGCAGAAAATAGAAAAGCTGGACAAACAGTCAGGCACTACCAATACAAGCATTACCAACAGAATAGAAGAGTTGGAAGAGAGAATCTCAAGTGTTGAAGATACGCTAGGAGAAATGGATTTATCAACCAAAGAAAACCTTAAATCCAACAAATCCTTAACACAAAATATCCAGGAAATATGGGACACCATGAAAAGACCAAACCTAAGAATAATAGGTATAGAAGAAGGAGAAGAAATCCACCTCAAAGGGGCAGAAGGCATATTCAACAAAATCATAGAAGTATACTTTCCCAACCTTAAGAAAGACATGCCAATGAAGGTACAAGAAGCCTACAGAACACCAAGTAGAGTGGACCACAAAAAAAATCCCCTCGCCACATAATAAGCAAGACCCCAAACATACAGAATAAAGAAAGAATATTAAGAGCACCTAAGGAAAAAGGTCAAGTAACATATAAAGGCAGACCTATCAGAATTACACCTGATTTCTCCATGGAAACTCTGAAAGCCAGAAGGTCCTAGATAGATATTCTACCTACACTAAGAGACCATGGATGCCAGCCCAGACTACTATACCCAGCAAAGCTCTCAATCACTATAGACGGAGAAAACAAGATATTCCATGACAAAACTAGATTCAAGCAATATGTGTCCACTAACCCAGCCCTACAGAAAATTTTGGAAGGAAAACTCCAACCCAAGGAAGCTAACTACAACCAGAAAAACATAAGCATTAGAGAATCCCTCTCTACCAACAGCCAAAAGAACAAAGGGGTGAAATTCCAACAACAACAACCATCGCAAATCGAAGAAGGATGAGCAATCAATGGTCATTAATATCCCTCAATATTAATGGCCTTAACTCACCCATAAAAAGACACAGACTAGCAGAATGGATTCGAAGACAGAACCCTTCCTTCTGCTGCATACAAGAAACACACCTCACCCTCAAAGACAGACATTACATGAGAGTTAAAGGTTGGCAAAAAAATTTTTCAATCAAATGGACCCAAGAAACAAGCAGGGGTAGCAATCCTAATATCTAACAAACTAGACTTTAAAATAAAATCAATCAAAAGAGATGAACGAGGTCATTACATACTTATCACAGGTGAAACCCACCAAGATGAAGTGTCTATCCTGAACATCTATGCCCCAAATACAAAGGCATCCACATTCATTAAAGAAACATTATAAGAATTTAATCTCATCTAAAGCCCCACACAGTTATAGTGGGAGATTTCAACACACCACTCTAACCACTAGACAGGAATACCAGACAGAAACTCAACAAAGAAGCAAAGGGTCTAATAGAAGTAATGACCCAAATGGGATTAACAGATATCTATAGAACATTTCATCCACATAAAAAAGAATATACTGTCTTCTCACCACCACATGGAACCTTCTAAAAAATCGACCACATACTTGGCAACATATCAAACCTCAGCAGCTACAAAGAAATTGGAATAACTCCATGCATCTTATCAGACTACCATGCTTTAAAATTAGAATTCAACAACAACACAAATTGCAGAATACCTACAAACTCATGGAAATTGAATAATGCTCAACTGCACCATCCCTGAGTCAAAGAGGAAATAAAAAAAGAAATTAAAGACTTCCTCGAATTCAATGAGAATGAAGACACAACATACCCAAACCTATGGGACACTTTGAAAGCAGTGCTACGGGGGAAGTTCATAGCACTAAGCGCTCACATGAAGAAACAGGAGAACAGTTATACAAGAGAATTAACATCACAGCTGAAAGCTCTAGAACACAAAGAAGCAAACTCCCCCAGGAGGAGTAGACGCCAGGAAATAATCAAATTGAGGGCTGAAATCAATAAAGTAGAAACCAGGAAAACAATACAAAGAATCAATGCAACGAAGAGTTGCTTCTTTGAGAAAATCAACAAGATAGACAAACCTTTGTCCAAACTTACCAAACAGCAGAGAGTGAACACGCAAATTACCAAAATCAGAAATAAAAAGGGGGACATAACAACAGACTCAGAGGAAATCCAGAGAATCATTAGGTCATACTTTGAAAACCTGTACTCCACAAAATTCGAAAATTTAAAGGAAATGGATGACTTCCTGGACAGCTATCATTTGCCAAAACTAAATCAAGAACAGATAAGCAATTTAAATAGACCTATAACCCCTATGGAAATAGAAGCTGTCATCAAAAGTCTCCCAACCAAAAAAAGTCCAGGTCCAGATGTCCTCAGTGCAGAATTCTACCAGAAATTCAAAGAACAGCTTATACCAATTCTTCTCAAAGTGTTCCACACAATAGAAGCAGAAGGGTCTTTGCCAAACTCTTTCTATGAGGCTTCAATAACCTTGATCCCCAAGCCACACAAAGATACAACTAAGAAAAAGAACTTCAGTCCAATATCCCTCATGAACATTGAGGCAAAAATACTCAATAAAATACTGGCAAATCGGATCCAAGAACACATCAAAACAATCATTCACCACGATAAAGTAGGTTTCATCCCAGGGATGCAGGGATGGTTCAACATACGAAAATCCATCAACGTAATCCACCATATAAACAAGCTGAAAAACAAAAATCACATGATCATCTCACTAGATGCTGAAAAAGCCTTTGACAAAATCCCACACCCCTTCATGATAAAAGTCTTGGAGAGAGCTGGGATAACAGGAATATACTTAAACATAATAAAAGCTATATACAGTAAACCAACAGCCAACATCAAAATAATGGACAGAAACTCAACGCAATTCCTCTAAAATCAGGAACAAAACAAGGCTGTCCACTCTCTCCATACCTTTTCAACATGGTACTTGAAGTTCTAGATATTGCCATACGACAACAAAGGGGGATCAAGGGGATACAAATTGGGAAGGAAGAGGTCAAACTTTCACTGTTTGCAGACGATATGATAGTTTACATCAATGACCCAAAGAACTCTACCAGGAAACTCTTACAGCTGATTAACACCTTCAGCAAGTGGCAGGCTACAAGATCAACTCAAGAAAATCAGTAGCCATACTATATACAGATGATAAAAGGGCTGAGAAAGAAATCAGAGAAACATCACACTTTACAATAGCCACAAACAACATTAAATACCTTGGGGTAATTCTAACCAAACAAGTGAAAGGCCTGTATCGCAAGAACTTTGAATCTTTAAAGAAAGAAATTAAAGAAGCCCTCAGAAAATGGAAAGATCTCCCATGCTCTTGGGTAGGTAGGGTCAATGTAGTAAAAATGGCAATCCTGCCAAAAGCAATCTACAGATTCAATGCAATCCCCACTAAAATCCCAGCACAATTCTTCACAGACCTTGAAAGAACAGTAATCAATTTTCTATGGAAAACAAAAGACCCAGGATAGCCAAAACAACCCTGTTCAACAAGGCAACGTCTGGAGGCATCACCATCCCTGACTTCAAGCTCTATTATAGAGCTCTAGTCCTGAAAACAGCTTGGTATTGGCACAAAAATAGACAGGTAGACCAATGGAATCGAATTGAAAGCCCGGGTATTAACCCACACATGTACGAACATCTGATCTTTGACAAAGAAGCTAAAAATATACAATGGAATCAAGAAAGCATCTTCAACAAATGGTGCTGGCATAACTGGAGGCTGGCATGCAGAAGAATGCGGATCTATCCATGTTCATCACCATGCACAAAATTTAAGTCCAAATGGATCAAAGACCTCAACATAAATCCAGCCACACTGAACCACTTAGAAGAGAAAGTGGGTGGTACCCTTGAATGAATTTTTTACAGGAGACAGCTTCCTGAACATAACACCAGTAGCACAGACAGTGAGATCAACAATTAATAAATGGGACCTACTGAAACTGAGAAGCTTCTGTAAGGCAAAGGACACAGTCAACAAGACAAAAAGACAGCCCACAGAATGGGAAAAAATATTCACTAATCCCACATCTGACAGAGGGTTGATCTGCAAAATTTACAAAGAACTCAAGAAGCAAGTCTCCAAAACAGCAAAGGACCCAATTAAAAAGTGGGCTACAGAACTAAATAGAGAGTTTTCAATAGAGGAGTCTAAAATGGCTGAGAGGCACTTGGGAAAGTGCTCAACATCCTTAGCCATCCTGGAAATGTAAATCAAAACAACTCTGAGATACCATCACACTCCTGTCAGAATGGCTATAATCAAAAACACCAATGACAATTTATGCTGGAGAGGACGTGGTGAAAGGGGGACACTCCTCCATTGCTGGTGGGAGTGCCAACTGGTTCAGCCACTTTGGAAATGAATATGGAGTTTCCTCAGAAAAATGGAAATAAACGTACCACAAGACCCAGCAACTCAACTCTTAGGCAAATATCCAAAAGATGCCCATTCATACAACAAAGATGTCTGCTCCACTATGTTCATAGCAGCTTTATTTGTAATAGCCAGAACTTGAAAGCATCCTAGATTTTCCTCAACCGAAGAGTGGATAGAGAAAATGTGGTACATTTACACAATGGAGTACTATTCAGCAGAAAAAAAAAAACAATGGAATCCTGAGATTCGCAGGCAAATGGATGACACTAGAAGAAACAATCCTGAGTGAGGTAACCCAGTCACAAAAAGAGAAACATGGCATGTACTCTCTCATATATGGATTTTAGACATAGATCTGGGGAGTGCCAGCCTGCAATCCCATGGCCAGAGAGTCTGGGAATCAGAAACTTCATTTAGTGGCTGATCGAAGAAGAGGCAGACTCCCTCAGTTAAGTACTGAGCTGAACTCAAGAAAGCCAGTAACAGAGAGGTTGGACTGATGACCAAAGGGATTAATACTGGGCTGGTTTAACCCCCAGAACCAGCTGACCTGACAAAGGTTAACTCTTGAATCCCAGGCATCAGCCTGGGAATCCAGCATGGGACTGATCAAGACCCCCTGAATGTGAATGTCAGTGAGGAGGCCTAGGTAATTTATTGAGCCTTAGGCAGCAGATCAGTACCCATCCCGAGTATACAAACGGACTTTGGACTCCCATCCAACAATGTGAGGTGCACTCTCACCCTGAATTCTTGGGGAAGGGTCTAGGCCCTGCCCTATATGAAATGACAGACTATGGACACCCCCATGGAGGGCTTCACCCTCCCTGGGGGAATGAGGGGATAATGGGGGTGGGTTTAGGGAGAGGGCACAGCAGGAGGGGATTGAAAGGGAGAGGGCCCTGGAACTGACTTGACTTGTGAAGCAACCTTGTTTGTTATCTAAATTGAAACTGAAAAAATAAAATAAAAAATAAATGCATTTAAAGAGAAAGAAAACCATCAAGATG
>NW_024433504.1:0-895 GCF_017639785.1 Mesocricetus auratus | reverse complement strand
GAACTTTAGTTTGCTTTTGGCAAGATTGTTTTTTTTTTCTGTGTTGATTCTACCTGTTTAAGAGCATGAGAGATCTTTCCATTTTCTGGTATCTTGTTTAATTTCTTTCTCTAAAGTCACAAAGTTCTTGCTTTGCAGGTCTTTCACTTGTTTGGTAGGCATTACACCAAATAGTTTATATTGTTTTTGGCTATTGTGTGGGTGATGTTTTTCTGTTTTCTTTCTCAGCCCATTTATCATCTGTATATAATAGAGCTTTTGATTTTTTTTTAGTTAATCTTATATCCTGCCACTTTCCAGAAGATCTTTATCAGCTATAGATGTTACTGTCTAGAATTTTTCAGGTCACTTATGTAAACTATCATATCATATGCAAATAGTGAAAATTTGACTTCTTCCTTTCCAGTTTGTATCCCCTTGATCTCCTTTTGTTTTCTTATTGCTTTAGCTAGAACTTCAAGTACAATATTCAAGAGATATGGGGAGAGTAGACAGCCTTGTCTTGTTCCTGATTTTAGAGGAATTGTGTTGAGTTTCCTTCCATTTGTTTTATGTTGGCTGTTGGCTTACTGTATATTGCTGTTAATATGTTCAGGTATGTTCCTGTTATCCCCAATCTCTTAGGATATTTATCATGAAGTAGTGATGGATTTTATCAAAGACTTTTTCAGCATTAAGTGAGATGATCATGTGTTTTTTCTTTTGCAGTTTGTCTATATGGTGGATTGCATTGATATATTTTTTTATGTTGAACATACCTCCTACACTAGGATGAAACCTACTTGATCATGGTGGATGATTTTTCTGATGAGTTCTTAGATTTGATTTGCCAGTATATTGTTGAGTTTTTTGCATCATTGTTCATGAGCGATATTGGTCTGTAATTCACTTTCTT
>NW_024433503.1:0-15624 GCF_017639785.1 Mesocricetus auratus | reverse complement strand
CCTCCTCCCATGCCCTCCTGCCAACTCCCCTATTATCCTCTAATTTCCCAAGGGAGGGTGAGGCCCTCCATGGGGGTGTCCATAGTATGTCATTTCATCCAGGGCAGGGCCTAAGCCCTCCCCACAAGAGTTCACGGTGAGAGTTCATCTCACATTGTTGGATGGGAGTCCAAAGTCCATGTGTATACTCGGGATATATACTGATCTACTGCCCAAGGATCAATAGATTACCTAGGCCTCCTCACTGACACCCCAATTCAGGGGGTCTTGGTCAATCCCATGTTGGATTCCCAGGCATCTGCCTTTGATTCAAGAGTTAAGACTTGTCAGGTCAGCTGTTTCTGGGGTTAAACCAGCCCAGTCTTAACTTCTTTGGTAATCAGTCCTCCCTCTCTTACTGGCTTTCCTGAGTTCAGCTCAGTGCTTAGCTGTGGGAGTCTGCCTCTTCATCCATCAGCCACTGAATTAAGTTTCTGTTTCACAGACTCTCTGGACATGGGATTGTAGGCTGGAACTCCCCAGATCTATGTTTAAAATCCATATATGAGAGAGTTCATGTCATAATTCTCTTTTTGTGACTTTGTTACCTCACTCAGGATGGCTTCTTATAGTGTCATCCATTTGCCTGAAAATCTCAGGATTCCATTGTTTTTTTCTGCTGAATAGTACTCCATTGTGTAAATATACCACATTTTCTCTATCCACTCTTTGGTTGAGGGACATCTAGGTTGCTTCCAAGTTCTGGATATTACGAATAATGCTAAGGACATCCTTGTTGTATAAATGGGCATATTTTGGATATATGCCTAAGAGTGGAGTTGCTGGGTCTTGTGATAGATTTATTCTCAATTTTCTGAGGAATCTCCATACTGATTTCCAAAGAGGCTGAACCAGTTGGCACTCCCACCTTAAATGCAAGAGTGTTCCCCTTTCACCACATCCTCTCCAGCATAAATTGTCATTGGTGTTCATGATTTTAGCCATTCTGACAGGAATGAGATGGTATCTCAGAGTTGTTTTGATTTGCAATTCCCAGATGGCTAAGTCTGTTGAGCACTTTCTCAAGTGCCTCTCAGCCATTTTAGATTCCTCTATTGAAAGTTCTCTATTTAGTTCTGCAGACCACATTTTAATTGGATCCTTTGGTGTTTTGGAGACTTGCTTCTTGAGTTCTTTGTAAATTTTGGAGATCAACCCTGTCAGATGTGGGGTTAGTGAATATTTTTCGCATTTTGTGGGCTGCCTTTTTGTCTTGCTGGCTGTGTCCTTAGTCTTACAGAAGCTTCTCAGTTTCAGGAGGTCCCATTTATTAATTGTTGATCTCACTGCCTGTGCTATTGGTGTTATGTTAAGGAAGCTGTCTCCTGTATGAATTCATTCAAGGGTACCACCCACTTTCTCTTCTAAGAAGTTCAAAGTGGCTGGATTTATGTAGAGGTCTTTGATCCATTTGGATTTTAGTTTTGTGCATGGCGATACACATGGATGGATACGCAGTCTTCTACATGCCAGCCTCCAGTTATGCCAGGACCATTTGTTGAAGATGCTTTCTTTATTCCATTGTATATTTTTAACTTCTTTGTCAAAGATCAAATGTTCATACGTGTGTGGGTTAATATCATCGTTTTCAATTCAATTCCATTGGTAAAGCTGTCTATTTTTAGGCCAATACCAAGCTGTTTTCAGGACTGTAGCTCTATAATAGAGCTTGTAGTCAGGGATGGTGATGCCTCCAGACGTTGCCTTGATGAACCGGGTTGTTTTGCCTATCCTGGGTCTTTTGTTTTTCCATACAAAATTGATTATTGTTCTTTCAATTCTGAAGAATTGTGCTAGGATTTTAATGGGAATTGCATTGAATCTGAAGATTGCTCTTGGCAGAAATGCCATTTTACTACATCGATCCTACCTATCCAAGAGCATGGGAGATTTTTCCATTTTCTGAGGGCTTATTAATTTCTTTCTTTAAAGATTCAAAGTTCTTGAGATACCGGGCTTTCACTTATTTGGTTAGCGTTACCCCAAAGTATTTAATGTTGTTTGTGGCAATTGTAAAGGGTGATGTTTCTCTGATTTATTTCTCAGCCTTTTTTATCATAGGTATATAGTAGGGCTAATGATTTTCTTGAGGTGATCTTGTAGCTTGCCACTTTGCTGAAGTTGTTAATCAGCTGTAATAGTTCCCTGGTAGAGTTCTTTGGGTCATCGATGTAAACTATCATATCATCTGCAAACAGTGAAAGTTTGACCTCTTCCTTCCCAATTTGTATTCCCTTGGTCGCCGTTTGTTGTCATATGGCAATGGCTAGAACTTCATGTACAATGTTGTAAAGGTATCGAGAGAGTGGACAGCCTTGTTTTGTTTCTGATTTTAGAAGAATTGCGGTGAGTTTCTGTCCAATTATTTTGTTAGCTGTTGGTTTACTGTATGTAGCTTTTATTATGTTTAAGTATATTTTTGTTATCCCAGATCTCTCCAAGACCTTTATCATGAAGATGTGTTGAATTTTGTCAAAGGCTTTGTTGAGCATCTAGTGAGATGATCATGTGATTTTTGTTTTTCAGCTTGTTTATATGGTGTATTACATTGATGGATATTTGTATGTTGAACTCTCCCTGCATCCCTGGGATGAAACCTATTTGATGTGGGTGAATGATTGTTTTGATGTGTTCTTGGATTCGATTTGCCAGTATTTTATTGAGTATTTTTGCATAAATGTTCATGAGGGATAGTGGTATGAAGTTCTCCTTCTTAGTTGTGTCTTTGTGTGGCTTGGGGATCAAGGTTATTTAAGCCTCATAGAAAGAGTTTGGCAAAGACCCTATTGCTTCTATTGCATGGAATACTTTGTGGGGAATTGATATAAGCTGTTCTTTCAATTTCTGTTTAGAATTCTTCACTCAGGCCATCAGGACCTGGGCTTTGTTTGCTTAGGAGACTTTTGATGACTTCTTCCATTTGAATAGGGGTTATAGGCCTATTTATATTGCTTCTCTGTTATTGATTTAATTTTGGCAAGGAATAGCTATTCAGGAAGTTGTCCATTTCCTTTAAATTTTCGAATTTTGTGGAGTACAGGTTTGCAAAATATGACATGATGATTCTCTGAATTTCCTCAGAGTCCGTAGTTATGTCCCCCTTTTCATCCCTGATTTTGTTAATTTGCATGTTCACTCTCTGCTGTTTGGTAGTTTGGATAAATGTTTGTATATTTTGTTGATTTTCTCAAAGAACCAACTCTTCATTGCATTGATTCTTTGTATTGTTTTCCTAGTTTCCACTTCATTGATTTCAGCTCTCAATTTGATTATTTCCTGGGGTCTACTCCTCTTGGGGAAGCTTGCTTCTTTGTGTGCTAGAGCTTTCAGCTGCGCTGTTAATTCTCTAGTATAAATATTCTCCAGTTTTTTCATGTGGACACTTAGTGCTATGAACTTCCCCCATAGCACAGCATTCAAAGTGTTCCATAGGTTTGGGTATGTTTTGTCTTCATTCTCATTGAATTCCAGGAAGTCTTTAATTTCTTTTTTATTTCTTCTTAGACCCAGGCATGGTGTAGATGTGCATTATTCAATTTCCATGAGTTTGTAGGTGTACTGCAATTTGTTGTTGTTGAATTCTATTTTTAAAGCACTGACCAAACATGCTTAGTGACTTGCAAATATATGGCTTATTATCTTATATGAACTGCAGCATCTCAGGAAGCATCTGTCCTTGGGCTAGGGGGTTACAGGTTAGAGGCACTTTGTTTTATGGATCACATAGGCACAGTAATGAAAACTTAAAGCATAATTGTGGCCCTCAAAGACCATATGGAATTTAGAAAGAGTTTCAGTAGCCTTCCTGCCATGTCTCTATAGTCTCATAGAGAAGAGATGGAGAAAACTCCAGCAGTAGATACTACAGAAGTGTGGCGAGTCAAACACCATGATTACTATGCTTGTAACTATTACATTGAGGATATAGACCCTAGGAATTCTTCCCTGCTGAAGGTAACAGGCAATGGTCATGGATTGAAGGTCAACTGTTCACATCTTATCTTCTAGATTGTCCTGGAAGAGCTCTTTGGTGAAATGCCTGCTCCCAGGGTCATTGTGTGATGACAATCTGCTCCCAGCAAGCCCTGGACACTCTGTCCATGAAGCTTCAGTTTACCATGAAACTGATGATAGCTTGAGAGGTGCAGGCAGCATCTGATGAACACTCCTGCCACATATGAATGACTGGCCCATGACATTGTTTGATGACATTGACCTCAAAGGCTAAGGGTCAATGTCATCAAAGAATGTCATGGGAGGTGACAGTAGATGATCTATGGTTGTTTCCAAGTGTTCATCCACAGTGCTTTAAAATGTCACCTGGGCTATGCATTTAATCCCAAAACCAGGAAGACAGGGGCAAGAAGAGATCTATGAGTTTGAGGCCAGACTGTTTTACATAATAAGTTCCAGGCCAAACCGTGTATCAAACGAACAAATCACCTATGGCCAGTGATGGGATGGATTAAAGAGTAAAGGTGTTTGCCAGTGAGCCTGACAACCTGAGTTTTATCACTGGCAACCACATGTCAGAAGGAGAAAAAATATATGTGTTTATCTTCCAACCTTCACATACACCTGATGTGGAGGACCCTCTGCTCCACCTCAAATGCATAAAACGTATTTATTCCAGTTTTATCTTTGTGTGTCTATTTGTGTTTCAAGGGACCCCAGCACAGAAATGTGCTGACCACAGCCCTGTGCCAAATGTAAAGAAAGTTCCCAGTCAACCAGTGGAAAACTAAAGGTGGTGTTTGGGTGCCCTCTTCTGGTATCTTCATGCATTTGTCATGAGCAGGTGCTTAGCAGGTTGGGCACATCAGCAAACTTCTGTTCTTTATGTCAAATGTCATTGGTCACACAAAAAGACAACTTTAGGATGACTCCTAGGTGTCCACTAGCCTGAGAGATAGTCCCACTATTTGAAGTTGCCTCCCTTCTGTGTTATTTGGAGAAGACCATAATGAAACAAAAGAAAAGGGTATCCATAGCCATAGTTATATCTGGAGTGAGTTCAAGCTTACAGGAATATTGTTCCTTTTTAATTTTTTTAATGGCTGGTGCAAACCTGGGCATCATTTTGTCAGGCTTCCTAGCTTTTGTGTATATTACACATATTTTACACAGGAAACACCAGTAGTAATAGGCAGGTGAAGTCAAAGACCAGAGTGTAGAGAGCAGTGTGGGGTGGAGTCTGGAAGGATAGATCAGCAGTTAAGAGCTCTGCATGTTCTTCCAGAGGAGCTGGGTTTGGTTTTCAGTACTCACAGAGCAGCTTTCAGCACCCTGTGCTCTGAGGGTACCTGGCCTGCACGTGGTGAACTCTCTGACATATATTCAGACAAAACACTCATAGACATAAAATAATAAAATTGAGAGGAGGAGGGACAGGGAGAGAGTAGCAGGGCTTTCCTTGGAGACTTATCTGGAGACATGGAGACTTATTAAGTATGAAAGCTTGGCCTCAGCTTAGGCTTGTTCTGCCGCCCTACCTCTTAAAACTTAACCATTTTTATTAATCTATGTTCTGCCACATAGCTAGTTACCCCTCCTCAGTACCATATGTCCTATTTCCTCTGTGGCTGGCTGCCAAATCCTCCCTCTCAGATTCTTTCCCTGAGTTCCTTTCTCTCCCCAGCAGTACTTCCTAGCTATTGGTCATTCAGATCTTTATTAAGCCAATCAGAAGGTGCCTTGACAGAGACACATCTTCACTGTGTACAAAATGATTATCCCACAGCAGGAGAGTGACAGCACAGATGGGTGCAAGTCCTAGTTTTAACCAAGCTCCAAAAAGCATTCCTCAGGCAAAAACATGGGTTGCCCCTTTACTGAATAGGATGGCAGATTTGTGCAGCTAATCAAAAATGCTTGCAAGCTGATACCACAGAAATGCTCTTATTTACATAACAAGAATTGCTTCCTGGGAAACGGTATACAAATTCAATCACCCTAACCCAAGAGGATTCCTGTATGGATAACCATGGAACCAAACAGGAGATTTTGTTTCTTGTTCAGCAGGATAAATCGTTGGGCTGCTGTAGGTTTAGATCTTTGCTAGAAGTCTTCCTGGTATACAACATTTGCCTCAAGAAAGAAAAACAAAGCCAAGAACAAAACAAAATTGTACAGAAAAGAACACTTTAGAGTCTTTAGTTAATATGAACAGTTTGTATTATTATATGAAATAGTACTGGGATGTATATAAATCCTGCCTAATGTTATTACTAATTCACTTAATGTGACTTGAAAACTATTGAGCATAAAACAATTAGTTTTGTGGATGCTACATTTTTATATCAGTGTTATATTCAACTGTTTTATCTGCAGTACACTGGTTGCTAAGTTCCTCAATTTGTCGTGTATGTTCTCTTGGCACAATAAAGTTTGATCTTATACTCTTTATAATATCTGCGATGACAAATTCACTAGGTACAACTTTCTGAAAAACATCCTGGAACTTATGTTTGTATTTCTGTTTTTGAGACAAGGTCTTAATATGGCTATTCTGGAACTGTTCATGGACTATTCATCTTGAACTCCCAGAGATCTGTCAGCCCTTTCTCCCCCACCCCCAATTCTTCCTTCAGTACTAAGATTAAAGACACACACCACCATACCAAGCACAAGCACAATTTTTCCCACAAGCACAAATGATTAAGTTCCTATTAACTCATTATAAAATAATACCATTCATTTATGGGATTCAAGAAAGTGACAAATTCTACCATAACAACTAACAGGGCTTGTAGCAAATAGCATTTAGCCAGGTATTTGGAAGTCAATGCTCATTGGACTGGACAGAAGATACAAGCCTGAGTTATCCAGTAACATTCTGTCCCCTGGGGGTCCCTAGCCATAGCATTATATCTGAGAACCCTTTGGACTTTTGCCATGGGGAAGAACGTAGATCTCACTGGAGAATGAGTATGGCTCTTCTTTTTGACTAGGGCTGGGTTACTGTTTGAGAGAGGAACCATGCTTGCGGAGAGGATGATTCAGCTCTATCACCACTCTCAGTTTTGGAACCTACCAAGTCAACTATGGCAGAAGCCTCCAATCACCTGCACTAAAGTTTCACTTCCACAAGGTGGCACTCCACATCTGGTATGCACATCCTCTTTTTCACAGGACACACATGAAGACCTTTGCCACAAGAGGTCACAGAAACTTCACCTTTGGTTTCCCTCCTTGTTCAGTGGGGTCACCATGCCTAGCTAAGTAGAGATGATTTTTATACATAGCACAGAGAGTGGTCAGAATGGAGGAAGGTGCTATTTTAAGCCTGTCACTATCATGAACTAGAAGTTGGATGAGGCCCTATTCTACCATGCAATGTTATATTGAAGGCCTTAGCTAATAGTCACTAATATAGTGGCATAAGAATAAAAGGGGAAGAGGTAAATAACTTTTATCTTCAGACAGCATTAACAAATGAATTTACTAGCAGTTACAAGAATGTTCCCCTCAGGGAAGGGGACACTAAACAATGTCTCTTCTTCATAAGGTACCAATAGCAAATCAAAGTTCATTTTCACCAAAGTTCATCCTAAGGAACCAATGAGTTTATTGAGTCTGCTTCAGAGAACTGGTAAGACAGATAAACACTGAGCTGAATTCAAGGAATCCAGTGACAGAGAGGGAGGACTGATGAGCATAGGAGTCAAGACTGGGCTTGTTTAACCCACAGAAACAGCTGACCTGAACAAGGGGGAGCTCTTGAACACCAGACTTATGGCTGGGAATCCAGCATGGGACTTATCCAGACCCCCTGAATGTGGCTGTCAGTGAGGAGGCCTAGGCAATCTATGGGGCCTTGGGTAATAGATCAGTATTTATCCCTGTTGTACAAATGGACTTTGGGTGCCCATCCGACAATGAGAGATGCTCTCTTAGCCTGGACTCTTGGGGGAGGGCCTAGGCTCAGCCCTGGATGAAATGAAAGACTATGGACACACCCTCCAATGGAGGGCCTCAGACTCCCAGGGGAAGTTGGTGGGAGAATGGGGAGTTGGTGGGAGGGCATGGGAGGAGGGGAGAGGAAAAGGGAGCTGGGATTGACATGTGAAGCAACCTTGTTTCTAATTTAAATTCCAAAAAGAGAGAGAGAACTGGAAAGGAGTTCTTGATGGGAGCGTGGGTGATTCAGAATCAGTCACACTGAAAATATATTTAGCATGCACGAGACCTTTTTATAGCCATATGGATATTTCTTCATGTTAGCTACCCCTCTCCCCCTACACATATGCACCTTTTTTGTCTATATAAAATTGTCTGGAATGCCCTGTTCGTCTCATCTTTTTGTGAAGGAATAGAAACATTAAATAAGCACCACTGTGATCATTTTAGGCGGGCACAGGTGAAGGTATGAAGATGACAGTTGTTTAATTTAGAAGATAGACAGAGTCCCTGTATTCTATGACATAGATAGGTATTAGGTCTGTCTGTCTGTCTTTCTTTCTTTCTTTCTTTTTGGTTTTTCGAGACAGGGTTCTGGCTCTCCTGGTACTAGCTGTGTAGACCAGGCTGGCCTCACAGAGATCCTCCTGCCTCTGCCTCCCAAGTGCTGGGATTAAAAACAAGTGCCACCACCACCCAGCAGGTTTTTGTTTCTTTAACATAGGTTTGGTTAAAATAAGGAACTTGAAAACAAAAACCTTATTAGTTTGTGTTTAAAGAGATGGTAGTGGTCAAAATAACATTAATATTTGTATCTCTACATACATTCATAAGCACAGATAGAAGCTATTCTTATCTAAAGAGAGGATAATTATCCAAAAGGAAATGTGAACCCTGGGGTAGGAGCAATCATCTCTCCTTTTTCTTAACTTAATATCTTTATTATTTGGAACTTTCACATAATACACCTCTATCACATTCAACTCCCATGCCCCCCAAGCTCACTCCCAACCTTGTGACCTCCCCCCAAAACAAAAGAAGAAAAAAATTACCAAATCCAATTTGTGTTCCCATATATTCAGTGGAGCTCGGTCAAACTTCCAGTGGCTAGCCTCTTAAAGAAAACTGAGTCCTTCCCTAGCCCCAGCCTCAGCCCCACCCCCACCAGAGTCCACCAGCTGTGAAGAGCTACATGTCAGCATCCTTATCACAATGTTTAAGAGTTCTCTTCAGTGGCTTCCTGTCTAGACTGTTTCTTTTGGGAGGGTTGGGAGAGACTGTCAAAGAAGACTTCTACATCTCTCATTATCAATTGTGAGTCTGCAGTCGTAGATACAACTGCCAGTGAGTCAATTTATACCTTTAAGAACAGGGACCATACTGTAGAACCAGAATTGAGATAAGGATCAAGTGGATAGGCCAGAATTATATGATTGCATATGTCATGTCCTTTAAAGCAGATTCTAAAGTTTAGATTTGAAAACTTGTGTTACGTAGGGCTGGGGAAATGGCTCAGTGGTTAAGAGCAGTGGCTCTTCTTGCAGAGGACCTGAGTTCAGCTCCCAGCACCCACATGAAAGATTATCAATCATCCTTTAATAAAGGGGATTTGATTCTCTCTTCTGGCTCCTTGGGCATCCGACCCACCATTGTGCATACACTTACATGCAAGCAAAACATGCAAACACATATGATAAAGACAAATTACTACTTAAAAAACAGCAGACTCATGTTAATTGTCTCAAAAATAGGTTCAGGACCATGGGTCATCTGTATTTGTTTTACCTATGGGGCCAAATAGATAAAATATTTATTTTGTCTTTTATCATTATTTTGTTTCTTAAAATTTTAATTTTGCTGTGAACAAAATGAGGCTGGACCAAGTTTAGTTTACATGGGCACTTATAGTAGAGCACATGTTATTTTAAGAAAGCATAATCACATGGAGCAGAAAGTATGTATATACATAATCATACAAAAGATATGCTTAATAAGTCAAGATTTTGAAAGTTTTTTGTTTTATTATTATTATCATTCTCACTGTGAAAGGAAAATTTAACAAACATGTTTTAGCAAGCATATTTTTTGATCAGGAAGAAACAAAAGCAGAAACTGTGTAGAACAAGAATACTGAAGTGGGAAAGCAATTTTATCTCAGAGGAAAAGGGGTCCCAAGGCAGTAATAGTAGGCATTTAATGAAGAGTTGATGACCTTTCAAGCCTCAGGTGGCCTGAGAATCTCCGGAAAGGGAACTTGACTTCACTGATAACACCTGTGGGTTGTTATACTCAAAACTCTTCGGATAATAGGATCAACTCACCTTTTCAAGTGGTATCTACCATTCTGAGACTACAGGGGAACTGACCTGCAGATGGAATCTTTCATCCCCGAAGCTTCTCTTTCCATCCTATAAAACCCTCAAGTGTCAGGTAGTGGTAGTGCACGCCTTTAATCCCAGCACTCAGGAGGCAGAGGCAGGCAGACACCTGGTCTAGAGAGTGAGTGCCAGGACAGGCTCCAAAATACAGAGAAACCCTGTCTCGAAAAACAAAACAAAACAAAAATAACAACAAAAAATACCCCAAGCACCCCACACCAATGTAGTGTCTACTTCC
This sequence comes from Mesocricetus auratus, assembly GCF_017639785.1. Lineage (NCBI taxonomy): Eukaryota > Metazoa > Chordata > Mammalia > Rodentia > Cricetidae > Mesocricetus > Mesocricetus auratus. The sequence continues at coordinate 5,070 of NW_024433503.1, read as the reverse complement.
TTGAAGAGTCTGTGGCCCTTCAGTTCTGATTTTAAAATCAATTCTCCTTCTGGAGACACCTGACTTCTTTTTTTTCAAGGTCACTATCAATCCTGATCTAGTATTTGGTTGCAAAATACAGGAAGACCTTTGGAGTCCTATGCTCCGGCCTCTATTTCTAGGTGACCTTTCCTCTCTTCCCTCTCTTGTCTTCCTCTCTTTTTTCTATGAACCACACAAGGATGGCCACGGAGTTTGCTCAGGCTCTAAAGTCACCAGTCATGGCTTGAAACCTCTGGGGTTTTTGGAATGCCACATAAATTCACTTTTGATCTCTTCATTATCTGTGTGTCTGTTCATGTCTTACCCCCCCTTGCAGAACAGTTTCCTTTTGACCCTCAACCACAGTGCATCCAACATCAACACACCAAGGTCCAGGTTCAGTCTAAGGGTGCCCTAGGGGCTCCTCCTGATTTGCCTGCTAAGTCGCTGGAATTGAGGGCACCCATTAGAAACTACAGTCACTAGTTTTCAGCCAGTGACAGCTTCTTTTCAGAAATGAGCCTCATTCTTCCCTTGCCTAAAATGGAATCCAAGATCCCCATTTGTTCTTACACATATTTTATTTTTTGTCTTGTCTTAAAACAAACCTCACGGTGTTTCAACTGAGTTATGGACCTGAAGAGGCCTAAGTTAAGATCAGTGCAACTGCCTGGCATTAGTGACACATGCATTTAATTCCAGCACTAGGGAGGCAGGCGAATCTCTGTGAGTTCAAGACTAGCCTGGTCTACAAAAGCTAGTTCCAAGACAGCCTCCAAAGCCACAGAGAAACCCTGTCTCGAAAAACCAAAAAAAATAGATGGAACAGGCAGGATTTTAATTTATTTTAAATATATAATATATATTAAATATATAATACATATATAATAAATTAAAATCCTGCCTGTTCCATCTACAGTAGTTCTATATTCTTGTCACTCGCAGTTTTAAGTCACTCTGTCTCTTTAAATGTTCTGTCTGTTTGCTAAGGTAAAACCAGTTACAGTCAGTTTGGAGGGCTCTGAATAAAATATCCCTCCACAGCCTCTCAGTTTAAATCCAGTTCTCCAGACAGATCCTACACTAATGTCACTGTAGCCACACTAAGTACAGAAAAATTTTATAACAGGGATAAACCTTACTCAGTCCCCTGTATATGTTTTCAAAGGTTAAGCTTAAGACACCCACAGCTAAAAACTGAATTGAACTCCTGGAACCCAGTTGCAAAGATGAGTGACGAGCAAAGGAATCAAGACCAGGCTGGCAAAACCCACAGAGGCAGCTGACCTAAACAAGGGGGAACACATGGACCCCAGACTGATGACTGAGAGACCAGCATGAGACTGATTCAGATACCACCCCCTCCACCTACCCCCACCCACCCCACCCAACCCAAACCTTGAACCTGGGTGTCAGAGAAGAAGCCTCGGCAATTTATGGGACCTTGGAGAGTAGATCAGTATTTATTCCTGGCATACAAATGGACTCTGGGAGCCCATTCCACATGGAGGTATGCTCTCTCAGCCTGGACACATGGAGGAGGATCTATGCCCTGCCCGGGATTATATGACAGTCTCTGAAAATCCCTCATAGAAGGCCTTACCCTCCCTGGGGGGCAGAGGGGAGATGGAGTGGGATGGGGGTTGGGAGAAACGGGGGAGGTGGCTGGGGAAGAGGGGAGGGAGAGGGAACTGAGAGTAACTGTGAAAAAAGTTAAATTAAAAAAATTATTAAAAAGGAAAAAAACACAACAAAGGTTAAGCTTAAAACAAATAACTCAAAACAAACTTGTCTATCCAGATTTACCTAGACAACACTCTTAATGCTTCCAGAGATCTAAAGAATATGGCATTTAAGATGTTAACTAAAGAATTTATAACACCAGACAGAGAATCCCAGATCCTGACAGTGACCCAAAGTCTCCAAATAAGATTGCGGGACACCTTGATGTCTACACAACGTGGACCAGAGGGCAGGATGCTCCAATGCACACCTGCTGTCAGGACCTGGCCCAGACCATGGACAAGCAACAGGACATTGGAAAATTGATTGTACCCCTTTTGCCAAGACAAAATAGGTCAGTCTTTTCCATGTCCCTCTTCCACAGAAGAGGCCTGGCAAAGATTGATGCTATTCTCTGATATTTCTACCTGCTAATGTAGACTTGGGTATGGACTCGACCCTGTTATTTTTAATAGATTCAGAAACTGTATAAAATTTATCCTTCTCAGATCTCTGATAGTATTAATAAGGTTAGACTATAGCCAGCTTAATAGATCATTTAACAAAGTTCTGATAAGCTTATAGAACAGTGACTACCTGTCCTTCAGTCACAAGTTCAAGGGTTTTAGGTTTATTTTGGTTGTCATCTGAATATAAACTTAAAGGGCTTTTCATCAGGCCAAAGGCATCTCTGTCCAATCTATACCTGGCTTACTGGACAGAAGACAAATATGCAAGTTTCTAACTCAAACCTATAGTTTTTGGTAGAAATAAAAAGGTATGAATCTGTTCCTGATATTTTACAGATATCTGCTTGATATCTGCATTTTCTACAATGTAGGTTTTGGTACAGATTGATAATACTAGTATGTCTAAAACTTTTATGTCCTTTTGTATAATAAAGTCCACATAGGCTTCAAAGGATCATAAGTCATAAAGCTTCAATCCACTTCTCACAGGTCAAAATGACTCCAGAGAAGTACAGCTTTTGTTAACTCACCTGTCTGTCCCTGAGAATGGGATTTCCTCCCCTGTTATTGAGACTCCTGTCCTTCCTGATCACTAAAACTATGGACCTAAGAGTGCTGATTAACTATATAAGTTTTTACTTCTGTGCCCAATATAAACATGTCTCAAACAAATTTCCACTTCTAGTTTCCAATTCTGACAGACACATTTGAGCATCAGTTGCTGACTACAACATGCTCCTAAAGACTTTTACCTCTACATTTAATGTGGATATAAACCAGTCTAGTCGATGTGATCACCCCATGTCTCTTCAGAGTCTACAAACCAGCTGGTTCTGATAAGTACTCCATTGCCTAAATTCCTTCTTTGCTTTTGACTAGCGTTTCAGCCTACTTGGACCCCTGACTACAACACCCCAAAGTCAGCAGGAAGTAGCACATGAAAGAATAGGTCGCCCCTTTTCCCTGGTTGAGATGCTAAAAAAAGAAAACTCCCTTACATAGGGGACAAGATAACAACAAAAATTGTCCACTAGTAACCCAGGATTGGGTTACCTATAAAAAGAGGAGGGAAGCCGGGAGTTGGTGGCACATGCCTTTAATCCCAGCACTCAGGAGGCAGAGGCAGGTGGATCTCTGTGTGTTTGAGACCAGCCTGGTCTACAGAACAAGTTCTAGGACAGCCTCCAAAGCAATACAGAGAAACCCTGTCTCAAAAAACAAGAAGAAGAAGAAGAAGAAGAAGAAGAAGAAGAAGAAGAAGAAGGAGGAGGAGGAGGAGGAGGAGGAGGAGGAGGAGGAGGAGGGGGAGGAGGAAGAGGAAGAAGAGGAAAAGGAGTGGCTGAAAGGGGTACACTAAAATCAAAGGCTTCACTTATAATAATTTAGAAATAAAGAGACCAGACCCTCACTCAGCTCCCTGCTTTAGGAGCCATGACAGGTTACAGAAAAGACAAGTAGGCCTCTGACACAAGGAAACTCCAGATCCTCTGGCTTCCTGGAGTCTAGGGCCAAAACTGAACACAAAGCAACTCCAGATACCCCCCCCAGCCTCCTAGATGCTTGTTTCCTGGGAACTGTTTGGCTACAAAAGAAACTCTAGGGGGATAAAAACCTCCCCTGTGGTCTCCAGGATATAGTTCTGAAAACTACTGGTATTTATGTACAACAGGCCACCTGCAAGTAGCAAGACAATGCCATGGAAACCACAGAATGCTCCCTCTCAGCACTGACCAATGAGGATAATTGGTACACAGGTATTTCATGCCAAAATTTTTGTAATTGTTCCCAGATGTCAACCAATCAGAAACCAACCCATACCTACTGATGTAATCCTGTAACTTTTGTCTATAAAACCTAGCAGTTGGCAGGGAACTTCACACCCTCTGGAGGCTGCTTGGATAGCTAGCCAGGTTTTGCAGTTTAGTAGGTCTGTCTTCCCTCTGGTCTCTGGGGATTTTGCAACTTGGACACAACAGCTTCCATTTGACAACAAAATTCTGTCCCCACTATTTTACAGGAATATCTGGTACAAAAAATGTCGTATGGATCCTATATGCTTTTCATCTCTCCATTTTAGTATTTCACAATTTTTTTCCTTCCCAGATTGGAGATCCAAGACCAAACGAAACAGAAGATAATGATTAAATAGGAAGCAGTAACAGTATCTCTAGAGAACTCTGAGGATTAAACTATAGAAAAATTCCATGAACTAGTGGATCCAGGGAGACCAGGGGACCAGCTGTTCTGGCAGGACCAGGTACAACAGGCCATGCATAGAGGCCAGTGTTCCAGTGCCTAGGGATCACCTGGGAACTGCAAAGAGCTTCCAATCGTGGCGCGATCCAAATACCCCAGACTCCAGGACTTCTCACCCACCAACGAGACCAGGAAACCAGCAGATCCAGCAAAAGGTCCAGGGGACCAGGTGAGAGGCTAATCACCCCAGAATTCTGGTCTTCTTCTCCACCCATGGGACCAGAAGGAGGACAAGGAATAGGAGAACTACCAGATTATTGAACTAGCTAGCACCCACCAAAAGGGAACTCTGGTCCCCTATCCACCAGACCAGTAAGGGGCTCTTTCTACACCAAATAGAAGAAGACATGGGAAAGAGACAATACAAAAACACACTTAGCAACATAAAAACAAATAAGACAACACCAGATTCTAGAGACTCCACAACAGCAAGACTCCAACATACCAATGCAAATGAAGCAGAAGAGAATGACCTTAAAACCACTTTCATGAAAATGATAGATGCCCTAAAAGAGGATATAGGAAAATTCCTCAAAGAAATGGATGAAAAAACAAACCAAAATGCAAGAAATGGAAGAAAAAACAAAGAAAAAATGAAAGA
>NW_024433502.1:0-4194 GCF_017639785.1 Mesocricetus auratus | reverse complement strand
TAGACTAGACTTTAAAATAAAATCAATCAAAAGAGATGAAGGAGGTCATTACATACTCATCACAGGTGAAATGCACCAAGATGAAGTGTCTATCCTGAACATCTATGCCCCCAATACAAAGGCATCCACATTCGTTAAAGAAACATTATTAGAACTTAAATCTCATCTAAAGCCCCACACAGTTATAGTGGGAGATTTCAACACACCACTCTCACCACTAGACAAGAATACCAGACAGAAACTCAACAAAGAAGCAAAGGGTCTAATAGAAGTAATGACCCAACTGGGATTAACAGATATCTATAGAACATTTCATCCACATAAAAAAGAATATACCTTCTTCTCACCACCACATGGAACCTTCTCAAAAATCGACCACATACTTGGCAACATATCAAACCTCAGCAGCTACAAAAAAATTGGAATAACTCCATGCATCTTATCAGACCACCATGCCTTAAAATTAGAATTCAACAACAACACAAATTGCAGAAAACCAACAAACTCATGGAAATTGAATAATGCTCAACTGCACCATCCCTGGGTCAAAGAGGAAATAAAAAAAGAAATTAAAGACTTCCTCGAATTCAATGAGAATGAAGACACAACATACCCAAACATATGGGACACTTTGAAAGCAGTGCTACGGGGGAAGTTCATAGCACTAAGTCTCACATGAAGAAACAGGAAAACAGTTATACCAGAGAATTAACATCACAGCTAAAAGCTCTAGAACACAAAGAAGCAAACTCCCCCAGGAGGAGTAGACGCCAGGATATAATCAAGTTGAGGGCTGAAATCAACAAAGTAGAAACCAGGAAAACAATACAAAGAATCAATGCAACGAAGAGTTGGTTCTTTGAGAAAATCAACAAGATAGACAAACCTTTGTCCAAACTTACCAAACAGCAGAGAGTGAACACGCAAATTAACAAAATCAGAAATGAAAAGGGGGACATAACAACAGACTCTGAGGAAATCCAGAGAATCATTAGGTCATACTTTGAAAACCTGTACTCCACAAAATTCGAAAATTTAAAGGAAATGGATGACTTCCTGGACAGCTATCATTTGCCAAAACTAAATCAAGAACAGATAAGCAATTTAAATAGACCTATAACCCCTATGGAAATAGAAGCTGTCATCAAAAGTCTCCCAACCAAAAAAAGTCCAGGTCCAGATGGCCTCAGTGCAGAATTCTACCACAAATTCAAAGAACAGCTTATACCAATTCTTCTCAAAGTGTTCCACACAATAGAAGCAGAAGGGTCTTTGCCAAACTCTTTCTATGAGGCTTCAATAACCTTGATCCCCAAGCCACACAAAGATACAACCAAGAAAGAGAACTTCAGACCAATATCCCTCATGAACATTGATGCAAAAATACTCAATAAAATACTGGCAAATCAGATCCAAGAACACATCAAAACAATCATTCACCACGATCAAGTAGGTTTCATCCCAGGGATGCAGGGATGGTTCAACATACGAAAATCCATCAACGTAATCCACCATATAAACAAGCTGAAAACAAAAATCACATGATCATCTCACTAGATGCTGAAAAAGCCTTTGACAAAATCCAACACCCCTTCATGATAAAGGTCTTGGAGAGATCTGGGATAACAGGGACATACTTAAACATAATAAAAGCCATATACAGTAAACCAACAGCCAACATCAAACTAAATGGACAGAAACTCAACGCAATTCCTCTAAAATCAGGAACAAAACTAGGCTGTCCACTCTCTCCATACCTTTTCAACATGGTACTTGAAGTTCTAGCTATAGCCATACGACAACAAAGGGGGATCAAGGGGATGCAAATTGGGAAGGAAGAAGTCAAACTTTCACTGTTTGCAGACGATATGATAGTTTACATCAATGACCCAAAGAACTCTACCAGGGAACTCTTACAGCTGATTAACACCTTCAGCAAAGTGGCAGGTTACAAGATCAACTCAAGAAAGTCAGTAGCCTTACTATATACAGATGATAAAAGGGCTGAAAGAGAAATCAGAGAAACATCCCCCTTTACAATTGCCACAAACAACATAAAATACCTTGGGGTAACGCTAACCAAACAAGTGAAAGACCTGTATCGTAAGAACTTTGAATCTTTAAAGAAAGAAATTAAAGAAGCCCTCAGAAAATGGAAAGATCTCCCATGCTCTTGGATAGGTAGGATCAATGTAGTAAAAATGGCAATCCTGCCAAAAGCAATCTACAGATTCAATGCTATCCCCATTAAAATCCCAGCACAATTCTTCACAGACCTTGAAAGAACAATAATCAATTTTGTATGGAAAAACAAATGACCCAGGATAGCCAAAACAACCCTGTTCAACAAGGCAACGTCCGGAGGCATCACTATCCCTGACCTCAAGCTCTATTATAGAGCTATAGTCCTGAAAACAGCTTGGTATTGGCACAAAAATAGACAGGCAGACCAATGGAATCGAATTGAAAATCCGGGTATTAACCCACACATGTACGAACATCTGATCTTTGACAAAGAAGCTAAAAATATACAATGGAATAAAGAAAGCATCTTCAACAAATGGTGCTGGCATAATTGGAGACTGGCATGTAGAAGAATGCAGATCGATCCATGTCTGTCGCCATGCACAAAACTTAAGTCCAAATGGATCAAAGACCTCAACATAAATCCAGCCACACTGAACCTCTTAGAAGAGAAAGTGGGTGGTACCCTTGAACGAATTGGTACAGGAGACAGCTTCCTGAACATAACACCAGTAGCACAGACAGTGAGATCAACAATTAATAAATGGGACCTACTGAAACTGAGAAGCTTCTGTAAGGCAAAGGACACAGTCAGCAAGACAAAAAGGCAGCCCACAGAATGGGAAAAAATATTCACTAATCCCACATCTGACAGAGGGTTGATCTCCAAAATTTACAAAGAACTCAAGAAGCAAGTCTCCAAAACAGCAAAGGACCCAATTAAGAAGTGGGCTGCAGAACTAAATAGAGAGTTTTCAATAGAGGAGTCTAAAATGGCTGAGAGGCACTTGAGAAAGTGCTCAACATCTTTAGCCATCCGGGAAATGCAAATCAAAGCAACTCTGAGATACCATCTCACTCCTTTCAGAATGGCTAAAATCAAAAACACCAATGACAATTTATGCTGGAGAGGATGTGGTGAAAGGGGGACACTCCTCCATTGCTGGTGGGAGTGCCAACTGGTTCAGCCACTTTGGAAAGCAGTATGGAGATTCCTCAGAAAAATGGGAATAAACCTACCACAAGACCCAGCAACTGCACTCTTAGGCATATATCCAAAAGATGCCCATTCATATAACAAAGATGTCTGTTCCACTATGTTCATAGCAGCTTTATTTGTAATAGCCAGAACTTGGAAGCAACCTAGATGTCCCTCACCCGAAGAATGGATAGAGAAAATGTGGTACATCTACACAATGGAGTACTATTCAGCAGAAAAAAATAATGGAATCATGAGATTCGCAGGCAAATGGATGACACTAGAAGAAACCATCCTGAGTGAGGTAACCCAGTCACAAAAAGAGAAACATGGCATGTACTCTCTCATATATGGATTTTAGACATAGATCTGGGGAGTGCCAGCCTACAATCCTATTGCCAGAGAGTCTGGGAAACAGAAACTTCATTTACTGGCTGGTTAAGTACTGAGCTGAACTCAAGAAAGCCAGTATCAGAGAGGGAGGACTGATGATCAAAGGGATTAAGACTGGGCTGGTTGAACCCCCAGAAACAGCTGACCAGACAAAGGTTAACTCTTGAATCCCAGGCATCAGCCTGGGAACCCAGCATGGGACTGATCAAGACCCCCTGAATCTGGGTGTCAGTGAGGAGGCCTAGGTAATCTATTGAGCCTTGGACAGCAGATCAGTACCCATCCCAAGTATACACACGGTCTCTGTACTCCCATAGAACAATGTGAGGTGCACTCTCACCCTGAACTCTTGGGGAAGGGTCTAGGCCCTGCCCTATATGAAATGACAGACTATGGACACCCCCATGGAGGGCCTCACCCTCCCTGGGGGAATGAGGGATAACGGGGGGGACGGGGGGAGGGCACGGGAGGAGGGGAGGGAAAGGGAGAGGGACCTCGTACTGACTTGTGAAGCAACCTTGTTTCTTATCTAAATTTAAAATGGAAAATAAAAATATTAATAAAAAAATTAAAAAAAA
>NW_024433501.1:0-6531 GCF_017639785.1 Mesocricetus auratus | reverse complement strand
GGAGCTGGAATAAATCGAGGGCATGCGCATTACCAAAGCAAAAGGGTGCTTAATAGCATCCCAGCATAATGCATAAAAACAATTCTAAGCAGAACAATTTATTTCTTTCTGATTCTTACCTAAGGTATCATTACTCACAACCCAAATAAAGGGCAGCTGAATAATTAGTTCTCTTAAAGGGGTATACTTAACATTGGAGGAGGACCAATCAGATGATCCAGAGCTCTGTCCCTCACTCAGACTGTTGCCTAATGCCCCTTTCCAATCAAAAGTAATCTGTCCCTTCTCACTATCATAGGAGAAAGATCAGTACAGCTTCCATTAATTCAAAAGGATTAGCATTAGATCTTTCTGGATCCATATGAATAAAATTATCCTTTAATGAAGAAATCACAGTAAAGCACAAGCTTCCTACTAATGACAAGGTTCTCTCATCCTGAAAACTCTGTATCTGAGGATCTAAAGGCAAAAAGGCAAGCCCCAACTCTCTATTATTTGTGAAAAATCTAGGGAACACCTGGGCATTCTGCATCACTGGCATCGGTAGGGGAAGGTAGACATGATGGCCCACCGTAACTCTCCCATCATACTAGGAACCATCATCCCGAGTAGGAGAGTCTTCATCACCCACTTGGCCTCCATCCTTCTTATTCTGGAGTTGTGAAGGAGCTCTTCGAGTGAGTCTTTCAGGGATCCACAGGGGTTTTTCTTCCTCCTGTGGAAAAACACACACAGCTCCCCTGGATCTTATAAGAATAGGATCCGGGCCTTTCCAGAGAGATCAGTCAAGACATCTTTCCATTTTACCATTTCTTTTGGCCTATCAGGCTCCTAAACTGTGGCGATCAGCCGCAGTGTGGCCTTGGGCATCACAGTTCAAGAAATTAAGGGTAAAAAGTGCCATGGATACAGCAACTCTTGGTACCGAGGGTAGAACATCCTCAATACTCCCCTTTTGTTTAATCAGATATGATTTGAGTGTACGATGGGCACGTTCCACAATGCCCTGTCCTTGAGGGTTATAAGGTAGGCCAGTTAGATGGGTAACATCCATTTGCCGACAAAACTGTCGGAATTTTGAGAGGTATATGCTGGTCCATTGTCTGTTTTTAAAATTCTGGGTTTTCCCCAAGCACTCCAGGCCTCAAGGCAATGTTGAATCACATATGAGGCCTTTTCCCCTGTTAGGGGTGTGGCAAACATTACGCCAGAACAGGTGTCAACAGAAACATGAACATATTGAAGCCTTCCAAAAGAGGGAATATGAGTAACATCCATCTGCCACATCTGCAATGGTCTAATGCCACGTGGGTTTATTCCCATGTGGGGAGTAGGTAAGAATTCGCAGCAATTCTGGCATTGAGTAACAATTTCCCTAGCCTCTTTCCTGGATAGAGCAAAACGGCGGCGCAAGGTCTCAGCCGTCACATGAAAGCGCTTATGGAATTCTTTTGCTGCTTGTGCATGGGTAGACAAGGCAGCGGCCACCAGCTTTGTAGCCTTGTCCGCTAAGTCATTCCCTAAGGACATGGGACCTGGGAGTCCAGAATGTGCTCGGACATGGGTAATGAAAACAGGAAATCTCCTATTTAACAAGGCAGCTTGTATCTTCTGAAAGATGTTAGCAACTCTGCTGGAGGATCTTATTATTCCAGCTATCTCAAGGAGATTAACTGCATTAACCACATAAGAGGAATCTGATACAATATTGAGGGGTCCTGGAAAAGCCTCAAGAACCTCCAGTACTATCAGACATTCTACAACTTGAGGTGAAGTTTCATTATATTGTTTAGATATAACCCTATCCTTGACCACATAAGCTCCCATACCAGTTTTTGATCCATCAGTGTACACCACAGTCCCATCTGGGAGTGGGTCTTTAGCTGTCACTTGTGGAAACACTATAGCCTGGTTTAGGGCAAACTGTAAAATTGGATGCTTTGGAAAATGATTATCAATTTGTCCTGAAAAGGAAGTAACTAAAACTGCCCAATCACTAGATGTGGCTGCCAAGGTCTGAACTTGTGCAGCAGTATAAGGCACAATCAAGGAATCAGGATCCCTGCCAAAATGTGTAACAGCTGCTTTTATTCAGCGAAGCGCGAGCTGTGCAACAGCATCAGGGTACCAGTCAATAATCTTAGCAGGGGAAGCATTTGGATGAATCCAAAGTAATGGTCCATGTTGCCACAGGACTGCAGTTGGCAATTGAGCTGTCTTAAAAACACACAGATTAAAAGGTAGTGACTCCTCAATTCGTTGTAATTGTGCTTCCTGTAAGGCCTCTTCCACCATCTGTAAGGCTCGGTGGGCGGCAGGGAGTAAATTTTCTGGGTGAGGAGATATGAGGCTCACCCTCCAGGAGATCGAAGAGGGGTTTTAGATCAGCAGATGGAATTTTTAAAAAGGGCCTCAACCAATTTATATCTCCCAGAAGTTTCTGAAAATCATTTAATGTTTGTAAGTGGTCTTTGCGAATTTCTATTTTCTGAGGAACTATATTTTTGGGAGTAATCTTTGAGCCCAAAAAGAGGCCTGTATCTGCAATTTGAACCTTTTCTGAGGCAATCTCTAATCCCCACTGTTTTAATTCAGCCACCAGCATGGGAAAAGCCTTTTGTAAAACATCTAACTCTTTGTGACAAATAAGAATATCGTCCATATAATGGATAACGATTAAAGATGTAAATTGCTTCCTAATTGGCTCCAAAGCCTCCTGCACATATAGCTGACATATTGTTGGGCTATTGGCCATGCCTTGCGGCAGTACCTTCCACTGAAATCTCTTGTCTGGTTCCATATGATTAAGAGAAGGGATAGTGAAGGCAAACCTTGGTCTATCCCGTGGGTAAAGTGGAATAGAGAAGAAACAATCCTTAATATCTATAATAATAAGCTTCCAATCTTGAGGAAGTGCAGAAAGCAAAGGAAGGCCTCTTTGAACAGGGCCAAAAAGATGCATCTGATTGTTAATGGCCCGCAGGTCGTGGAGTAATCTCCACTTCCCAGATTTCTTCTTAATAACAAAAATTGGTGTATTCCATGGGGAGGTAGAAGGCTCTAGATGCCCCAGCCGTTCCTGTTCTTGCACTAATCTTGTGACAGCCTCTAATTTTTCAGAGGATAGAGGCCATTGAGAGACCCATAACGGCTCCTCTGTTTTCCATGGTATGGGTCGTGAAGCCTCAACGGCCCCTAAATAAAACCCAGTCCTTTTCTACCCCGATTTCCGTGTTGTGTAATGGGTTTTATTCTGCCTTGTTCTTGCCTACCCAAGCCTCTACCATTTGTATACCCCATCTTTGCCATAATGGCTGATGCCTGGGGGAGTATTCATTAGTTAGGGTCATGCCCATGGCTTGTAACACATCTCGTCCCCATAAATTTACAGGGAGTGGCAACACATAGGGGGTAAAACATCCCTGTTTGCCTTCAGCATCCCGCCAGGTTAAGGCTGAGGCACTGATGGCAGGAGAGGACTGGTATCCAAGACCTTGTAGAGAATGAGATGAAACAACAGTGGGCCAAGACTTCGGCCACCAATGGAGTGAAATAATGCTTTTGTCTGCTCCCGAATCCATTATCCCTTCAAATTCTTTTCCATTAATTAACAATTTTATTGTAGGTCTCTCATTTAGGGGTATAGCCAGATAGGCTGAATCACTTCCAGAAGATCCCATAGCCCTTTTTTGTAAAGTGTAGGTTTCTCCATCCCCGAGGGAGGGCAGCAACACCAGTTGTGCAATTCTATCTCCCTGCTTTATAGAAAATACACCCCGAGGGCTAGAACAGAGAACTTGAATCTCCTCTTTATGATATGGGTCAACAATCCCAGGATATATAATGAGTCCCTGTAAAGTTAAGGAGCCACGGCCCAGAATAAGCCCAATGGTGGCAGGGGGCAAAGGTCAGGGAATGGACTGGGACCGGTTGAACATTCATTTGGGGCATGAGTAAGAAGTCGGAGGCGGCACGCAAGTCCATTCCGGAGGTTCCTCGGAAACCTCTACTTCCTCTTGATTGCTTTTCTGAAATTGGTTCCCATATTTCTGAGGGCCCTGGGACCATGGGCCCCGTGACCCGTTTTTTGATTGGGGTACCTTGGATTCTTCAATAGGGGGCAGAAGCCTCCCTTTTACATCCCGGACTGACCTGCATTCGCTAGCCCTATGATAACCTTTACCACAACGATAGCAAAGCTTCGATTCTCTTGTTCTTTCAGGGGCTTGACAATCTTTCTTAAGGTGCCCCATTCTCCCACAATTAAAACAAGCTTTTCGATTAGATAAATCTCTATACCTGTGCGTTTGTAAAATGGCGGCAGCTAGTCCTGCATTGGTTAGGGGTCCCCCAGCTCCCTGCACACTCTGAGCCAATCTTGTAAACCTTTGCTTTTGCGAGGGCGATAGCCGCTCGACATTCCTGGGTTGCTTGTTCATAGACAAGTTGCTCAATCAGGGGCATAGCTTGTTCTGAATCACCAAAGATGCGACTGGCGGCCTCTGTCATTCTGGCCACAAAGTCTGAAAATGGCTCTTGGGGTCCTTGGACAATCTTTGTAAGGTGTCCACTGGACTCTCCCCTTTTTGTGAGGGCCTTCCATGCTTTAATAGCGGCGGCCGACACCTGACCATAGACGCCCCAGATGTAGTTGGTTTGATTAAGGGCATGTTGACCCTGACCTGTCAGCATTTCAAATGTCCACTGCCTCTGATTCTCATCTTCAGCCGTGGCATTAACTCTAGCTTGTGCCTGGGCTGCATCATACCAGAGAGCCTTCCATTCCATGTATTGTCCCATGTTGGGAAGCACTGCTTTCACTGTCGTTTGCCAGTCAGTGGGAGTCATGGCAAAATTAGCAAGCCTTTCCACCTGTAATGTGGTAAAGTTAGCATTGACCCCATAATTACGAACGGATTCGGCCAATTCTTTAATTTGATTGTAATCTACGGGGTATGTACTCTTCCGCCTTCCACATTCTCGAATACTGGAAAAGCCATTTGTATTTTTCTCCGTTCCTCTAAAGGTAAAAAGGAGTCAGTACCAGTATTCAGCCGAAGCTCATATGGCGGAGGCGCTGAGAGGCGTGAGCCCGCCGGATTTATAGGCGGTGGCCTCACATTCATTTTGTTTTCAGTGGCCGGTGTCTATCAGGGTGATATCTTTTTCCTCATACCGTGCCACCTCCTCCTCTAGACCACCTTCTTCGCTAGAATCCAGAGTGTCAGAATCAGAATTATCTAGCTCCAAGGCTTCTAGCTCTACTGCAGGGTATAGACTAGATTCTGGCTTTTTCTTTTTCTTAGATTTGTTAAGGGGTGAATGATAACTCCCTTCTTTCTCTCCCCCTTTCTTAACTTCCTGGGGAGGGCCTTTTTTCTTAGACATGTCTTTTCTTTTGCGAGCTCCCATTCTCTCACTCCGTTCAGTTTCTGACATGCTATCCTGAACTTCCTCTAAGGTTCCCTGACTTTCTATTATAGCAGGGTGACAGGCCTCATCCTCCAAGCAGTTTTTAACTAGCTTCCAAATGGCTTTGGTACCTAAGCAGAGATCTCCTTCTGCATGCTTCCTGTCTAGTTCTTTACCTAGCTTGTTCCATGAGGCCACAGTGAGGGACCCGGAACAAGCATACCATGGTGCCACTCTATCTACCTCCTTCACAAAATTTTGAAGTGTTCGTGGTGCAATTTTAAGATCTCTTTGTTTTAGCACAGTCTGTAAGGCTGTAACCACTGACTGTGACGACCCCATCGCGCTGACAGCTTATCTAAAAAACGCGCTCAACTCCGTTACCAGACTGACAGCACCAGACTGACAGCACCAGACTGACAGCACCAGACTGACAGCGCCAGATGGACAGCGCCAGATGGACAGCGCCAGATGGACAGCGCCAGACGGACAGCGCCAGACGGACAGCGCCGTTCTGTCAGCACCAGCCACGATGAAGGAGAAGGACAAACAGGACTAGCACCAAAGCCTCCACTGACCCGTCCCACGGTGATGACAAACTAAGGCCAAAGTCGAGAAAAGGGTTGTTCAGGATAAAGCATACCTCTCTGAACCTACGTCCCTGCAGTTCTGAATCCGCCCCGTTTTCCGAGGGGTCTCCCGCGGCGCCGGCGATGTTGAAGAGTTCCCGGGTTTCGGCACCAGATGTCCCGCGCTACCGTCTCGCCAGCAAGAACGACGCAGAACACTCGGATCCTTCTGCAGTAAAGCTTTAATGCATCTTGAGAGATAGATGATCAGCTTCTTAGAGGAGACCCCAAGCTAAGAAACCCAGCCCCTTATATAAGCCTAGGAGCTCCGAGTGAGATGTGTAGAGCCGGGATTGGTGGTTTGCACATCACCCCAGATGACGTCACGGGAGAGGCACAGTTTAAACGGTTAACTCCAACTGACAGCGACAGTTAACTCCAACTGACAGCGACAGTTAACTCCAACTGACAGCGACAGTTAACTCCAACTGACAGTGGATGTCAGCGCCATCTTCTAACGGCAATAGCGATAGCGAGGCGGCTCCTCACA
>NW_024433500.1:0-20143 GCF_017639785.1 Mesocricetus auratus | reverse complement strand
CTTCGTTCAGTTACGTATTGCTAACACTGTATTGGAAACTACGTGCTTAACTTCTTCAAATCTAACGATACCACACTGTGTGTGAATCTATGTGCTTAACTTCATGAAATCTAACTATATAACACTATATGAGAAACTACATAATTAACTTCATGAAAACTAACGATACAACACAGTATATAAAACTACGTGCTTAACATCTTCAAAACTAACGATACAACACTGTGTGTGATACTATGTGCTTAACTTCATGAAAACTTACCATATAACACTGCATTAGAAACTACGTGCTTAACTTCTTCAAATCTAACGGATACCACACTGTGTGTGAATCTATGTGCTTAACTTCATGAAATCTAACTATATAACACTATATGAGAAACTACATAATTAACTTCATGAAAACTAACGATACAACACAGTATATAAAACTACGTGCTTAACATCTTCAAAACTAACGATACAACACTGTGTGTGAAACTATGTGCTTAACTTCATGAGAACTTACCATATAACACTGCATTAGAAACTACGTGCTTAACTTCTTCAAATCTAACGATACCACACTGTGTGTGAATCTATGTGCTTAACTTCATGAAATCTAACTATATAACACTATATGAGAAACTACATAATTTACTTCATCAAAACTAACGATACAACACAGTATATAAAACTACGTGCTTAACATCTTCAAAACTAACGATACAACACTGTGTGTGAATACTATGTGCTTAACTTCATGAGAACTTACCATATAACACTGCATTAGAAACTACGTGCTTAACTTCTTCAAATCTAACGATACCACACTGTGTGTGAATATATGTGCTTAACTTCATGAAATCTAACTATATAACACTATATGAGAAACTACATAATTAACTTCATGAAAACTAACGATACAACACAGTATATAAAACTACGTGCTTAACATCTTCAAAACTAACGATACAACACTGTGTGTGATACTATGTGCTTAACTTCATGAGAACTTCCCATATAACACTGTATTAGAAACTACGTGCTTAACTTCTTCAAAACTAACGATACAACACTGTGTGTGAATACTATGTGCTTAACTTCATGAGAACATACCAGATAACACTGTATTAGAAACTACGTGCTTAACTTCTTCAAAACTAACGATCCAACACTGTGTGTGATACTATGTGCTTAACTTCATGAAAACTTACCATATAACACTGCATTAGAAACTACGTGCTTAACTTCTTCAAATCTAACGAGTACCACACTGTGTGTGAATCTATGTGCTTAACTTCATGAAATCTAACTATATAACACTATATGAGAAACTACATAATTAACTCCATGAAAACTAACGATACAACACAGTATATAAAACTACGTGCTTAACATCTTCAAAACTAACGATACAACACTGTGTGTGAAACTATGTGCTTAACTTCATGAGAACTCACCATATAATATTGTATTAGAAACTACGTGCTTAACTTCTTGAAATCTAACGAAACCACTCTGTGCGTGAAACTATGTGCTTAACTTCATGAAATCTAACTATATAACACTATATGAGAAACTACATAGTTAACTTCATGAAAACTAACGATACAACACAGTATATAAAACTACGTGCTTAACATCTTCAAAACTAACGATACAACACTGTGTGTGAAACTATGTGCTTAACTTCATGAGAACTTCCCTTATAACACTGTATTAGAAACTACGTGCTTAACTTCTTCAAAACTAACGATCCAACACTGTGTGTGATACTATGTGCTTAACTTCATGAAAACTTACCATATAACACTGCATTAGAAACTACGTGCTTAACTTCTTCAAATCTAACGATACCACACTCTGTGTGAATCTATGTGCTTAACTTCATGAAATCTAACTATATAACACTATATGAGAAACTACATAATTTACTTCATGAAAACTAACGATACAACACAGTATATAAAACTACGTGCTTAACATCTCAAAACTAACGATACAACACTGTGTGTGATACTATGTGCTTAACTTCATGAAAACTTACCATATAACACTGCATTAGAAACTACGTGCTTAACTTCTTCAAATCTAACGATACCACACTGTGTGTGAATACTATGTGCTTAACTTCATGAGAACTCTACCATATAACATTGTATTAGAAACTACGTGCTTAACTTCTTCAAATCTAACGATACCACACTGTGTGTGAAACTATGTGCTTAACTTCATGAAATCTAACTATATAACACTATATGAGAAACTACATAATTAACTTCATGAAAACTAACGATACAACACAGTATATAAAACTACGTGCTTAACATCTTCAAAACTAACGATACAACACTGTGTGTGAAACTATGTGCTTAACTTCATGAGAACTTCCCTTATAACACTGTATTAGAAACTACGTGCTTAACTTCTTCAAAACTAACGATCCAACACTGTGTGTGATACTATGTGCTTAACTTCATGAAAACTTACCATATAACACTGCATTAGAAACTACGTGCTTAACTTCTTCAAATCTAACGATACCACACTCTGTGTGAATCTATGTGCTTAACTTCATGAAATCTAACTATATAACACTATATGAGAAACTACATAATTTACTTCTATCAAAACTAACTACGATACAACACTGTGTGTGATACTATGTGCTTAACTTCATGAAAACTTACCATATAACACTGCATTAGGAACTACGTGCTTAACTTCTTCAAATCTAAGGATACCACACTGTGTGTGAATATATGTGCTTAACTTCATGAAATCTAACTATATAACACTATATGAGAAACTACATAATTTACTTCATCAAAACTAACGATACAACACAGTATATAAGACTACGTGCTTAACATCTTCAAAACTAACGATACAACACTGTGTGTCATACTATGTGCTTAACTTCATGAGAACTTCCCATATAACACTGTATTAGAAACTACGTGCATAACTTCTTCAAAACTAACGATACAACATTGTGTGAGAATATACGTGCTTAACTTCATGAGAACATACCAGATAACACTGTATTAGAAACTACGTGCTTATCTTCTTCAAAACTAACGATCCAACACTGTGTGTGATACTATGTGCTTAACTTCATGAAAACTTACCATATAACACTGCATTAGAAACTACGTGCTTATCTTCTTCAAATCTAACAGTACCACACTGTGTGTGAATCTATGTGCTTAACTTCATGAAATCTAACTATATAACACTATATGAGAAACTACATAATTAACTCCATGAAAACTAACGATACAACACAGTATATAAAACTACGTGCTTAACATCTTCAAAACTAACGATACAACACTGTGTGTGAAACTATGTGCTTAACTTCATGAGAACTCACCATATAATATTGTATTAGAAACTACGTGCTTAACTTCTTGAAATCTAACGAAACCACTCTGTGCGTGAAACTATGTGCTTAACTTCATGAAATCTAACTATATAACACTATATGAGAAACTACATAGTTAACTTCATGAAAACTAACGATACAACACAGTATATAAAACTACGTGCTTAACATCTTCAAAACTAACGATACAACACTGTGTGTGAAACTATGTGCTTAACTTCATGAGAACTTCCCATATAACACTGTATTAGAAACTACGTGCTTAACTTCTTCAAAACTAACGATCCAACACTGTGTGTGATACTATGTGCTTAACTTCATGAAAACTTACCATATAACACTGCATTAGAAACTACGTGCTTAACTTCTTCAAATCTAACGATACCACACTGTGTGTGAATCTATGTGCTTAACTTCATGAGAACTCACCATATAACATTGTATTAGAAACTACGTGCTTAACTTCTTGAAATCTAACGATACCACTCTGTGCGTGAAACTATGTGCTTAACTTCATGAAATCTAACTATATAACACTATATGAGAAACTACATACTTAACTTCATGAAAACTAACGATACAACACAGTATATAAAACTACGTGCTTAACATCTTCAAAACTAACGATACAACACTGTGTGTGAAACTATGTGCTTAACTTCATGAGAACTTCCCATATAACACTGTATTAGAAACTACGTGCTTAACTTCTTCAAAACTAACGATCCAACACTGTGTGTGATACTATGTGCTTAACTTCATGAAAACTTACCATATAACACTGCATTAGAAACTACGTGCTTAACTTCTTCAAATCTAACGATACCACACTCTGTGTGAATCTATGTGCTTAACTTCATGAAATCTAACTATATAACATTATATGAGAAACTACATAATTTACTTCATCAAAACTAACGATACAACACTGTGTGTGATACTATGTGCTTAACTTCATGAAAACTTACCATATAACACTGCATTAGAAACTACGTGCTTAACTTCTTCAAATCTAACGGATACCACACTGTGTGTGAATATATGTGCTTAACTTCATGAAATCTAACTATATAACACTATATGAGAAACTACATAATTTACTTCATCAAAACTAACGATACAACACAGTATATAAAACTACGTGCTTAACATCTTCAAAACTAACGATACAACACTGTGTGTCATACTATGTGCTTAACTTCATGAGAACTTCCCATATAACACTGTATTAGAAACTACGTGCATAACTTCTTCAAAACTAACGATACAACATTGTGTGAGAATATACGTGCTTAACTTCATGAGAACATACCAGATAACACTGTATTAGAAACTACGTGCTTATCTTCTTCAAAACTAACGATCCAACACTGTGTGTGATACTATGTGCTTAACTTCATGAAAACTTACCATATAACACTGCATTAGAAACTACGTGCTTATCTTCTTCAAATCTAACAGTACCACACTGTGTGTGAATCTATGTGCTTAACTTCATGAAATCTAACTATATAACACTATATGAGAAACTACATAATTAACTCCATGAAAACTAACGATACAACACAGTATATAAAACTACGTGCTTAACATCTTCAAAACTAACGATACAACACTGTGTGTGAAACTATGTGCTTAACTTCATGAGAACTCACCATATAATATTGTATTAGAAACTACGTGCTTAACTTCTTGAAATCTAACGAAACCACTCTGTGCGTGAAACTATGTGCTTAACTTCATGAAATCTAACTATATAACACTATATGAGAAACTACATAGTTAACTTCATGAAAACTAACGATACAACACAGTATATAAAACTACGTGCTTAACATCTTCAAAACTAACGATACAACACTGTGTGTGAAACTATGTGCTTAACTTCATGAGAACTTCCCTTATAACACTGTATTAGAAACTACGTGCTTAACTTCTTCAAAACTAACGATCCAACACTGTGTGTGATACTATGTGCTTAACTTCATGAAAACTTACCATATAACACTGCATTAGAAACTACGTGCTTAACTTCTTCAAATCTAACGATACCACACTGTGTGTGAATCTATGTGCTTAACTTCATGAAATCTAACTATATAACACTATATGAGAAACTACATAATTTACTTCATCAAAACTAACGATACAACACAGTATATAAAACTACGTGCTTAACATCTTCAAAACTAACGATACAACACTGTGTGTCATACTATGTGCTTAACTTCATGAGAACTTACCATATAACACTGTATTAGAAACTACGTGCATAACTTCTTCAAAACTAACGATACAACATTGTGTGAGAATATACGTGCTTAACTTCATGAGAACTATACCAGATAACACTGTATTAGAAACTACGTGCTTATCTTCTTCAAAACTAACGATCCAACACTGTGTGTGATACTATGTGCTTAACTTCATGAAAACTTACCATATAACACTGCATTAGAAACTACGTGCTTAACTTCTTCAAAACTAACGATACAACACTGTGTGTGAATCTATGTGCTTAACTTCATGAGAACTCACCATATAATATTGTATTAGAAACTACGTGCTTAACTTCTTGAAATCTAACGAAACCACTCTGTGTGTGAAACTATGTGCTTAACTTCATGAAATCTAACTATATAACACTATATGAGAAACTACATAATTAACTTCATGAAAACTAACGATACAACACAGTATATAAAACTACGTGCTTAACATCTTCAAAACTAACGATACAACACTGTGTGTGAAACTATGTGCTTAACTTCATGAGAACTTCCCTTATAACACTGTATTAGAAACTACGTGCTTAACTTCTTCAAAACTAACGATCCAACACTGTGTGTGATACTATGTGCTTAACTTCATGAAAACTTACCATATAACACTGCATTAGAAACTACGTGCTTAACTTCTTCAAATCTAACGATACCACACTGTGTGTGAATCTATGTGCTTAACTTCATGAAATCTAACTATATAACACTATATGAGAAACTACATAATTTAACTTCATCGAAAACTAACGATACAACACAGTATATAAAACTACGTGCTTAACATCTTCAAAACTAACGATACAACACTGTGTGTGAATACTATGTGCTTAACTTCATGAAAACTTACCATATAACACTGTATTAGAAACTACGTGCTTAACTTCTTCAAATCTAACGATACCACACTGTGTGTGAATCTATGTGCTTAACTTCATGAAATCTAACTATATAACACTATATGAGAAACTACATAATTAACTTCATGAAAACTAACGATACAACACAGTATATAAAACTACGTGCTTAACATCTTCAAAACTAACGATACAACACTGTGTGTCATACTATGTGCTTAACTTCATGAGAACTTCCCATATAACACTGTATTAGAAACTACGTGCATAACTTCTTCAAAACTAACGATACAACATTGTGTGAGAATATACGTGCTTAACTTCATGAGAACATACCAGATAACACTGTATTAGAAACTACGTGCTTAACTTCTTCAAAACTAACGATCCAACACTGTGTGTGATACTATGTGCTTAACTTCATGAAAACTTACCATATAACACTGCATTAGAAACTACGTGCTTATCTTCTTCAAATCTAACAGTACCACACTGTGTGTGAATCTATGTGCTTAACTTCATGAAATCTAACTATATAACACTATATGAGAAACTACATAATTAACTCCATGAAAACTAACGATACAACACAGTATATAAAACTACGTGCTTAACATCTTCAAAACTAACGATACAACACTGTGTGTGAAACTATGTGCTTAACTTCATGAGAACTCACCATATAATATTGTATTAGAAACTACGTGCTTAACTTCTTGAAATCTAACGAAACCACTCTGTGCGTGAAACTATGTGCTTAACTTCATGAAATCTAACTATATAACACTATATGAGAAACTACATAGTTAACTTCATGAAAACTAACGATACAACACAGTATATAAAACTACGTGCTTAACATCTTCAAAACTAACGATACAACACTGTGTGTGAAACTATGTGCTTAACTTCATGAGAACTTCCCTTATAACACTGTATTAGAAACTACGTGCTTAACTTCTTCAAAACTAACGATCCAACACTGTGTGTGATACTATGTGCTTAACTTCATGAAAACTTACCATATAACACTGCATTAGAAACTACGTGCTTAACTTCTTCAAATCTAAGGATACCACACTGTGTGTGAATATATGTGCTTAACTTCATGAAATCTAACTATATAACACTATATGAGAAACTACATAATTTACTTCATCAAAACTAACGATACAACACAGTATATAAAACTACGTGCTTAACATCTTCAAAACTAACGATACAACACTGTGTGTGAATCTATGTGCTTAACTTCATGAGAACTTACCATATAACACTGTATTAGAAACTACGTGCTTAACTTCTTCAAATCTAACGATACCACACTGTGTGTGAATCTATGTGCTTAACTTCATGAAATCTAACTATATAACACTATATGAGAAACTACATAATTAACTTCATGAAAACTAACGATACAACACAGTATATAAAACTACGTGCTTAACATCTTCAAAACTAACGATACAACACTGTGTGTGAATACTATGTGCTTAACTTCATGAGAACTTACCATATAACACTGTATTAGAAACTACGTGCTTAACTTCTTGAAATCTAACGAATACCACACTGTGTGTGAAACTATGTGCTTAACTTCATGAAATCTAACTATATAACACTATATGAGAAACTACATAATTAACTTCATGAAAACTAACGATACAACACAGTATATAAAACTACGTGCTTAACATCTTCAAAACTAACGATACAACACTGTGTGTGAAACTATGTGCTTAACTTCATGAGAACTTCCCTTATAACACTGTATTAGAAACTACGTGCTTAACTTCTTCAAAACTAACGATCCAACACTGTGTGTGATACTATGTGCTTAACTTCATGAAAACTTACCATATAACACTGCATTAGAAACTACGTGCTTAACTTCTTCAAATCTAACGATACCACACTCTGTGTGAATCTATGTGCTTAACTTCATGAAATCTAACTATATAACACTATATGAGAAACTACATAATTTACTTCAAAACTAACATACAACACAGTATATAAACTACGTGCTAACATCTCAAAACTAACGACAACACTGTGTGTGATACTATGTGCTTAACTTCATGAAAACTTACCATATAACACTGCATTAGAAACTACGTGCTTAACTTCTTCAAATCTAACGGATACCACACTGTGTGTGAATCTATGTGCTTAACTTCATGAAATCTAACTATATAACACTATATGAGAAACTACATAATTAACTTCATGAAAACTAACGATACAACACAGTATATAAAACTACGTGCTTAACATCTTCAAAACTAACGATACAACACTGTGTGTCATACTATGTGCTTAACTTCATGAGAACTTCCCATATAACACTGTATTAGAAACTACGTGCATAACTTCTTCAAAACTAACGATACAACATTGTGTGAGAATATACGTGCTTAACTTCATGAGAACATACCAGATAACACTGTATTAGAAACTACGTGCTTATCTTCTTCAAAACTAACGATCCAACACTGTGTGTGATACTATGTGCTTAACTTCATGAAAACTTACCATATAACACTGCATTAGAAACTACGTGCTTATCTTCTTCAAATCTAACAGATACCACACTGTGTGTGAATCTATGTGCTTAACTTCATGAAATCTAACTATATAACACTATATGAGAAACTACATAATTAACTCCATGAAAACTAACGATACAACACAGTATATAAAACTACGTGCTTAACATCTTCAAAACTAACGATACAACACTGTGTGTGAAACTATGTGCTTAACTTCATGAGAACTCACCATATAACATTGTATTAGAAACTACGTGCTTAACTTCTTGAAATCTAACGATACCACTCTGTGCGTGAAACTATGTGCTTAACTTCATGAAATCTAACTATATAACACTATATGAGAAACTACATAGTTAACTTCATGAAAACTAACGATACAACACAGTATATAAAACTACGTGCTTAACATCTTCAAAACTAACGATACAACACTGTGTGTGAAACTATGTGCTTAACTTCATGAGAACTTCCCATATAACACTGTATTAGAAACTACGTGCTTAACTTCTTCAAAACTAACGATCCAACACTGTGTGTGATACTATGTGCTTAACTTCATGAAAACTTACCATATAACACTGCATTAGAAACTACGTGCTTAACTTCTTCAAATCTAACGATACCACACTGTGTGTGAATCTATGTGCTTAACTTCATGAAATCTAACTATATAACACTATATGAGAAACTACATAATTTACTTCATCAAAACTAACGATACAACACAGTATATAAAACTACGTGCTTAACATCTTCAAAACTAACGATACAACACTGTGTGTCATACTATGTGCTTAACTTCATGAGAACTTCCCATATAACACTGTATTAGAAACTACGTGCATAACTTCTTCAAAACTAACGATACAACATTGTGTGAGAATATACGTGCTTAACTTCATGAGAACTATACCAGATAACACTGTATTAGAAACTACGTGCTTATACTTCTTCAAAACTAACGATCCAACACTGTGTGTGATACTATGTGCTTAACTTCATGAAAACTTACCATATAACACTGCATTAGAAACTACGTGCTTATCTTCTTCAAATCTAACAGATACCACACTGTGTGTGAATCTATGTGCTTAACTTCATGAAATCTAACTATATAACACTATATGAGAAACTACATAATTAACTCCATGAAAACTAACGATACAACACAGTATATAAAACTACGTGCTTAACATCTTCAAAACTAACGATACAACACTGTGTGTGAAACTATGTGCTTAACTTCATGAGAACTCACCATATAATATTGTATTAGAAACTACGTGCTTAACTTCTTGAAATCTAACGAAACCACTCTGTGCGTGAAACTATGTGCTTAACTTCATGAAATCTAACTATATAACACTATATGAGAAACTACATAGTTAACTTCATGAAAACTAACGATACAACACAGTATATAAAACTACGTGCTTAACATCTTCAAAACTAACGATACAACACTGTGTGTGAAACTATGTGCTTAACTTCATGAGAACTTCCCATATAACACTGTATTAGAAACTACGTGCTTAACTTCTTCAAAACTAACGATACCAACACTGTGTGTGAATACTATGTGCTTAACTTCATGAAAACTATACCATATAACACTGTATTAGAAACTACGTGCTTATACTATCTTCAAAACTAACGATACAACACTGTGTGTGAAACTATGTGCTTAACTTCATGAGAACTCACCATATAACATTGTATTAGAAACTACGTGCTTAACTTCTTGAAATCTAACGATACCACTCTGTGTGTGAAACTATGTGCTTAACTTCATGAAATCTAACTATATAACACTATATGAGAAACTACATAATTAACTTCATGAAAACTAACGATACAACACAGTATATAAAACTACGTGCTTAACATCTTCAAAACTAACGATACAACACTGTGTGTGAAACTATGTGCTTAACTTCATGAGAACTTCCCATATAACACTGTATTAGAAACTACGTGCTTAACTTCTTCAAAACTAACGATCCAACACTGTGTGTGATACTATGTGCTTAACTTCATGAAAACTTACCATATAACACTGCATTAGAAACTACGTGCTTAACTTCTTCAAATCTAACGATACCACACTCTGTGTGAATCTATGTGCTTAACTTCATGAAATCTAACTATATAACACTATATGAGAAACTACATAATTTACTTCATCAAAACTAACGATACAACACTGTGTGTGATACTATGTGCTTAACTTCATGAAAACTTACCATATAACACTGCATTAGGAACTACGTGCTTAACTTCTTCAAATCTAAGGATACCACACTGTGTGTGAATATATGTGCTTAACTTCATGAAATCTAACTATATAACACTATATGAGAAACTACATAATTTACTTCATCAAAACTAACGATACAACACAGTATATAAGACTACGTGCTTAACATCTTCAAAACTAACGATACAACACTGTGTGTCATACTATGTGCTTAACTTCATGAGAACTTCCCATATAACACTGTATTAGAAACTACGTGCATAACTTCTTCAAAACTAACGATACAACATTGTGTGAGAATATACGTGCTTAACTTCATGAGAACATACCAGATAACACTGTATTAGAAACTACGTGCTTATCTTCTTCAAAACTAACGATCCAACACTGTGTGTGATACTATGTGCTTAACTTCATGAAAACTTACCATATAACACTGCATTAGAAACTACGTGCTTATCTTCTTCAAATCTAACAGTACCACACTGTGTGTGAATCTATGTGCTTAACTTCATGAAATCTAACTATATAACACTATATGAGAAACTACATAATTAACTCCATGAAAACTAACGATACAACACAGTATATAAAACTACGTGCTTAACATCTTCAAAACTAACGATACAACACTGTGTGTGAAACTATGTGCTTAACTTCATGAGAACTTCACCATATAATATTGTATTAGAAACTACGTGCTTAACTTCTTGAAATCTAACGAAACCACTCTGTGTGTGAATATATGTGCTTAACTTCATGAAATCTAACTATATAACACTATATGAGAAACTACATAGTTAACTTCATGAAAACTAACGATACAACACAGTATATAAAACTACGTGCTTAACATCTTCAAAACTAACGATACAACACTGTGTGTGAAACTATGTGCTTAACTTCATGAGAACTTCCCTTATAACACTGTATTAGAAACTACGTGCTTAACTTCTTCAAAACTAACGATCCAACACTGTGTGTGATACTATGTGCTTAACTTCATGAAAACTTACCATATAACACTGCATTAGAAACTACGTGCTTAACTTCTTCAAATCTAACGATACAACACTGTGTGTGATACTATGTGCTTAACTTCATGAAAACTTACCAT
Organism: Mesocricetus auratus; assembly: GCF_017639785.1. Taxonomy (NCBI): domain Eukaryota; kingdom Metazoa; phylum Chordata; class Mammalia; order Rodentia; family Cricetidae; genus Mesocricetus; species Mesocricetus auratus. The sequence goes on along the minus strand of NW_024433500.1, from coordinate 7,708 downwards.
ATAACACTGTATTAGAAACTACGTGCTTAACTTCTTGAAATCTAACGATACCACACTGTGTGTGAAACTATGTGCTTAACTTCATGAAATCTAACTATATAACACTATATGAGAAACTACATAATTAACTTCATGAAAACTAACGATACAACACAGTATATAAAACTACGTGCTTAACATCTTCAAAACTAACGATACAACACTGTGTGTGAAACTATGTGCTTAACTTCATGAGAACTTACCATATAACACTGTATTAGAAACTACGTGCTTAACTTCTTCAAAACTAACGATCCAACACTGTGTGTGATACTATGTGCTTAACTTCATGAAAACTTACCATATAACACTGCATTAGAAACTACGTGCTTAACTTCTTCAAATCTAACGATACCACACTGTGTGTGAATCTATGTGCTTAACTTCATGAAATCTAACTATATAACACTATATGAGAAACTACATAATTTACTTCATGAAAACTAACGATACAACACAGTATATAAAACTACGTGCTTAACATCTTCAAAACTAACGATACAACACTGTGTGTGAAACTATGTGCTTAACTTCATGAGAACTTACCATATAACACTGTATTAGAAACTACGTGCTTAACTTCTTCAAATCTAACGATACCACTCTGTGTGTGAATACTATGTGCTTAACTTCATGAAATCTAACTATATAACACTATATGAGAAACTACATAATTAACTTCATGAAAACTAACGATACAACACAGTATATAAAACTACGTGCTTAACATCTTCAAAACTAACGATACAACACTGTGTGTGAAACTATGTGCTTAACTTCATGAGAACTTACCATATAACACTGTATTAGAAACTACGTGCTTAACTTCTTCAAAACTAACGATACAACACTGTGTGTGAATACTATGTGCTTAACTTCATGAAAACTTACCATATAACACTGCATTAGGAACTACGTGCTTAACTTCTTCAAATCTAAGGATACCACACTGTGTGTGAATATATGTGCTTAACTTCATGAGAACTCACCATATAATATTGTGTTAGAAACTACGTGCTTAACTTCTTGAAATCTAACGAAACCACTCTGTGCGTGAAACTATGTGCTTAACTTCATGAAATCTAACTATATAACACTATATGAGAAACTACATAATTAACTTCATGAAAACTAACGATACAACACAGTATATAAAACTACGTGCTTAACATCTTCAAAACTAACGATACAACACTGTGTGTGAAACTATGTGCTTAACTTCATGAGAACTTCCCTTATAACACTGTATTAGAAACTACGTGCTTAACTTCTTCAAAACTAACGATCCAACACTGTGTGTGATACTATGTGCTTAACTTCATGAAAACTTACCATATAACACTGCATTAGAAACTACGTGCTTAACTTCTTCAAATCTAACGATACCACACTCTGTGTGAATCTATGTGCTTAACTTCATGAAATCTAACTATATAACACTATATGAGAAACTACATAATTTACTTCATCAAAACTAACGATACAACACTGTGTGTGATACTATGTGCTTAACTTCATGAAAACTTACCATATAACACTGCATTAGGAACTACGTGCTTAACTTCTTCAAATCTAAGGATACCACACTGTGTGTGAATATATGTGCTTAACTTCATGAAATCTAACTATATAACACTATATGAGAAACTACATAATTTACTTCATCAAAACTAACGATACAACACAGTATATAAAACTACGTGCTTAACATCTTCAAAACTAACGATACAACACTGTGTGTCATACTATGTGCTTAACTTCATGAGAACTTCCCATATAACACTGTATTAGAAACTACGTGCATAACTTCTTCAAAACTAACGATACAACATTGTGTGAGAATATACGTGCTTAACTTCATGAGAACATACCAGATAACACTGTATTAGAAACTACGTGCTTATCTTCTTCAAAACTAACGATCCAACACTGTGTGTGATACTATGTGCTTAACTTCATGAAAACTTACCATATAACACTGCATTAGAAACTACGTGCTTATCTTCTTCAAATCTAACAGTACCACACTGTGTGTGAATCTATGTGCTTAACTTCATGAAATCTAACTATATAACACTATATGAGAAACTACATAATTAACTCCATGAAAACTAACGATACAACACAGTATATAAAACTACGTGCTTAACATCTTCAAAACTAACGATACAACACTGTGTGTGAAACTATGTGCTTAACTTCATGAGAACTCACCATATAATACTGTATTAGAAACTACGTGCTTAACTTCTTGAAATCTAACGAATACCACTCTGTGTGTGAAACTATGTGCTTAACTTCATGAAATCTAACTATATAACACTATATGAGAAACTACATAGTTAACTTCATGAAAACTAACGATACAACACAGTATATAAAACTACGTGCTTAACATCTTCAAAACTAACGATACAACACTGTGTGTGAAACTATGTGCTTAACTTCATGAGAACTTCCCATATAACACTGTATTAGAAACTACGTGCTTAACTTCTTCAAAACTAACGATACCAACACTGTGTGTGAATACTATGTGCTTAACTTCATGAAAACTATACCATATAACACTGCATTAGAAACTACGTGCTTAACTTCTTCAAAACTAACGATACCAACACTGTGTGTGAATACTATGTGCTTAACTTCATGAGAACTTACCATATAACACTGTATTAGAAACTACGTGCTTAACTTCTTCAAATCTAACGATACCACACTGTGTGTGAAACTATGTGCTTAACTTCATGAAATCTAACTATATAACACTATATGAGAAACTACGTAATTAACTTCATGAAAACTAACGATACAACACAGTATATAAAACTACGTGCTTAACATCTTCAAAACTAACGATACAACACTGTGTGTGAAACTATGTGCTTAACTTCATGAGAACTTCCCATATAACACTGTATTAGAAACTACGTGCTTAACTTCTTCAAAACTAACGATCCAACACTGTGTGTGATACTATGTGCTTAACTTCATGAAAACTTACCATATAACACTGCATTAGAAACTACGTGCTTAACTTCTTCAAATCTAACGATACCACACTGTGTGTGAATCTATGTGCTTAACTTCATGAAATCTAACTATATAACACTATATGAGAAACTACATAATTTACTTCATCGAAAACTAACGATACAAACACAGTATATAAAACTACGTGCTTAACATCTTCAAAACTAACGATACAACACTGTGTGTGAATACTATGTGCTTAACTTCATGAGAACTTACCATATAACACTGTATTAGAAACTACGTGCTTAACTTCTTCAAATCTAACGAATACCACTCTGTGTGTGAATCTATGTGCTTAACTTCATGAAATCTAACTATATAACACTATATGAGAAACTACATAATTAACTTCATGAAAACTAACGATACAACACAGTATATAAAACTACGTGCTTAACATCTTCAAAACTAACGATACAACACTGTGTGTCATACTATGTGCTTAACTTCATGAGAACTTCCCATATAACACTGTATTAGAAACTACGTGCATAACTTCTTCAAAACTAACGATACAACATTGTGTGAGAATATACGTGCTTAACTTCATGAGAACATACCAGATAACACTGTATTAGAAACTACGTGCTTAACTTCTTCAAAACTAACGATCCAACACTGTGTGTGATACTATGTGCTTAACTTCATGAAAACTTACCATATAACACTGCATTAGAAACTACGTGCTTATCTTCTTCAAATCTAACAGATACCACACTGTGTGTGAATCTATGTGCTTAACTTCATGAAATCTAACTATATAACACTATATGAGAAACTACATAATTAACTCCATGAAAACTAACGATACAACACAGTATATAAAACTACGTGCTTAACATCTTCAAAACTAACGATACAACACTGTGTGTGAAACTATGTGCTTAACTTCATGAGAACTCACCATATAATATTGTATTAGAAACTACGTGCTTAACTTCTTGAAATCTAACGAAACCACTCTGTGCGTGAAACTATGTGCTTAACTTCATGAAATCTAACTATATAACACTATATGAGAAACTACATAGTTAACTTCATGAAAACTAACGATACAACACAGTATATAAAACTACGTGCTTAACATCTTCAAAACTAACGATACAACACTGTGTGTGAAACTATGTGCTTAACTTCATGAGAACTTCCCTTATAACACTGTATTAGAAACTACGTGCTTAACTTCTTCAAAACTAACGATCCAACACTGTGTGTGATACTATGTGCTTAACTTCATGAAAACTTACCATATAACACTGCATTAGAAACTACGTGCTTAACTTCTTCAAATCTAACGATACCACACTCTGTGTGAATCTATGTGCTTAACTTCATGAAATCTAACTATATAACACTATATGAGAAACTACATAATTTACTTCATCAAAACTAACGATACAACACTGTGTGTGATACTATGTGCTTAACTTCATGAAAACTTACCATATAACACTGCATTAGGAACTACGTGCTTAACTTCTTCAAATCTAAGGATACCACACTGTGTGTGAATATATGTGCTTAACTTCATGAAATCTAACTATATAACACTATATGAGAAACTACATAATTTACTTCATCAAAACTAACGATACAACACAGTATATAAGACTACGTGCTTAACATCTTCAAAACTAACGATACAACACTGTGTGTCATACTATGTGCTTAACTTCATGAGAACTTCCCATATAACACTGTATTAGAAACTACGTGCATAACTTCTTCAAAACTAACGATACAACATTGTGTGAGAATATACGTGCTTAACTTCATGAGAACATACCAGATAACACTGTATTAGAAACTACGTGCTTATCTTCTTCAAAACTAACGATCCAACACTGTGTGTGATACTATGTGCTTAACTTCATGAAAACTTACCATATAACACTGCATTAGAAACTACGTGCTTATCTTCTTCAAATCTAACAGATACCACACTGTGTGTGAATCTATGTGCTTAACTTCATGAAATCTAACTATATAACACTATATGAGAAACTACATAATTAACTCCATGAAAACTAACGATACAACACAGTATATAAAACTACGTGCTTAACATCTTCAAAACTAACGATACAACACTGTGTGTGAAACTATGTGCTTAACTTCATGAGAACTCACCATATAATATTGTATTAGAAACTACGTGCTTAACTTCTTGAAATCTAACGAAACCACTCTGTGCGTGAAACTATGTGCTTAACTTCATGAAATCTAACTATATAACACTATATGAGAAACTACATAGTTAACTTCATGAAAACTAACGATACAACACAGTATATAAAACTACGTGCTTAACATCTTCAAAACTAACGATACAACACTGTGTGTGAAACTATGTGCTTAACTTCATGAGAACTTCCCTTATAACACTGTATTAGAAACTACGTGCTTAACTTCTTCAAAACTAACGATCCAACACTGTGTGTGATACTATGTGCTTAACTTCATGAAAACTTACCATATAACACTGCATTAGAAACTACGTGCTTAACTTCTTCAAATCTAACGATACCACACTGTGTGTGAATCTATGTGCTTAACTTCATGAAATCTAACTATATAACACTATATGAGAAACTACATAATTTACTTCATGAAAACTAACGATACAACACAGTATATAAAACTACGTGCTTAACATCTTCAAAACTAACGATACAACACTGTGTGTGAATACTATGTGCTTAACTTCATGAGAACTTACCATATAACACTGTATTGGAAACTACGTGCTTATCTTCTTCAAATCTAACAGATACCACACTGTGTGTGAATCTATGTGCTTAACTTCATGAAATCTAACTATATAACACTATATGAGAAACTACATAATTAACTCCATGAAAACTAACGATACAACACAGTATATAAAACTACGTGCTTAACATCTTCAAAACTAACGATACAACACTGTGTGTGCATACTATGTGCTTAACTTCATGAAATCTAACTATATAACACTATATGAGAAACTACATAATTAACTCCATGAAAACTAACGATACAACACAGTATATAAAACTACGTGCTTAACATCTTCAAAACTAACGATACAACACTGTGTGTGAAACTATGTGCTTAACTTCATGAGAACTTCCCATATAACACTGTATTAGAAACTACGTGCTTAACTTCTTGAAATCTAACGAAACCACTCTGTGTGTGAAACTATGTGCTTAACTTCATGAAATCTAACTATATAACACTATATGAGAAACTACATAATTAACTTCATGAAAACTAACGATACAACACAGTATATAAAACTACGTGCTTAACATCTTCAAAACTAACGATACAACACTGTGTGTGAAACTATGTGCTTAACTTCATGAGAACTTCCCATATAACACTGTATTAGAAACTACGTGCTTAACTTCTTCAAAACTAACGATCCAACACTGTGTGTGATACTATGTGCTTAACTTCATGAAAACTTACCATATAACACTGCATTAGAAACTACGTGCTTAACTTCTTCAAATCTAACGATACCACACTCTGTGTGAATCTATGTGCTTAACTTCATGAAATCTAACTATATAACACTATATGAGAAACTACATAATTTACTTCATCAAAACTAATGATACAACACTGTGTGTGATACTATGTGCTTAACTTCATGAAAACTTACCATATAACACTGCATTAGGAACTACGTGCTTAACTTCTTCAAATCTAAGGATACCACACTGTGTGTGAATATATGTGCTTAACTTCATGAAATCTAACTATATAACACTATATGAGAAACTACATAATTTACTTCATCAAAACTAACGATACAACACAGTATATAAGACTACGTGCTTAACATCTTCAAAACTAACGATACAACACTGTGTGTCATACTATGTGCTTAACTTCATGAGAACTTCCCATATAACACTGTATTAGAAACTACGTGCATAACTTCTTCAAAACTAACGATACAACATTGTGTGAGAATATACGTGCTTAACTTCATGAGAACATACCAGATAACACTGTATTAGAAACTACGTGCTTAACTTCTTCAAAACTAACGATCCAACACTGTGTGTGATACTATGTGCTTAACTTCATGAAAACTTACCATATAACACTGCATTAGAAACTACGTGCTTATCTTCTTCAAATCTAACAGTACCACACTGTGTGTGAATCTATGTGCTTAACTTCATGAAATCTAACTATATAACACTATATGAGAAACTACATAATTAACTCCATGAAAACTAACGATACAACACAGTATATAAAACTACGTGCTTAACATCTTCAAAACTAACGATACAACACTGTGTGTGAAACTATGTGCTTAACTTCATGAGAACTCACCATATAATATTGTATTAGAAACTACGTGCTTAACTTCTTGAAATCTAACGAAACCACTCTGTGCGTGAAACTATGTGCTTAACTTCATGAAATCTAACTATATAACACTATATGAGAAACTACATAGTTAACTTCATGAAAACTAACGATACAACACAGTATATAAAACTACGTGCTTAACATCTTCAAAACTAACGATACAACACTGTGTGTGAAACTATGTGCTTAACTTCATGAGAACTTACCATATAACACTGTATTAGAAACTACGTGCTTAACTTCTTCAAAACTAACG
>NW_024433499.1:0-31009 GCF_017639785.1 Mesocricetus auratus | reverse complement strand
TCATGAAGATAAGCATGTAGATTCTCATACAGTGTTGGTATCATTAGTTTTCATCAAGTTAAGCATGTAGTTTCTCACACAGTGTTGTATCCATAGTTTTCATGAAGTTAAGCGCGTAGTTTCACAAACAGTGTTGTATCGTTAGTTTTCATGGAGTTAAGCAAGCAGATTCTCACACAGTGTTGTATCCATTAGTTTTCATGAAGTTAAGGACGTAGTTTCACAAACTAGTGTTGTATCGTTAGTTTTCATGAAGATAAGCATGTAGATTCTCATACAGTGTTGGTATTGTTAGATTTCATCAAGTTAAGCATGTAGTTTCTCACACAGTGTTGTATCCATAGTTTTCATGAAGTTAAGGACGTAGTTTCACAAACTAGTGTTGTATCGTTAGTTTTCATGAAGATAAGCATGTAGATTCTCATACAGTGTTGGTATTGTTAGATTTCATCAAGTTAAGCATGTAGTTTCTCACACAGTGTTGTATCCATAGTTTTCATGAAGTTAAGCGCGTAGCTTCACAAATTAGTGTTGTATCGTTAGTTTTCATGAAGTTAAGCATGCAGATTCTCACACAGTGTTGTATGCATTAGTTTTCATGAAGTTAAGCACGTAGTTTCACAAACAGTGTTGTATCGTTAGTTTTCATGGAGTTAAGCAAGCAGATTCTCACACAGTGTTGTATCGTTAGTTTTCATGAAGTTAAGCACGTAGTTTCACAAACAGTGTTGTATCGTTAGTTTTCATGGAGTTAAGCATGCAGATTCTCACACAGTGTTGTATCCTTAGTTTTCATGAAGTTAAGCACGTAGTTTCACAAACAGTGTTGTATCGTTAGTTTTCATGGAGTTAAGCAAGCAGATTCTCACACAGTGTTGTATCGTTAGTTTTCATGGAGTTAAGCATGCAGATTCTCACACAGTGTTGTATCCATAGTTTTCATGAAGTTAAGCACGTAGTTTCACAAACAGTGTTGTATCGTTAGTTTTCATGGAGTTAAGCAAGCAGATTCTCACACAGTGTTGTATTGTTAGTTTTCATGAAGTTAAGCTTGTAGTTTCTCAAACAGTGTTGTATCCTTAGTTTTCATGAAGTTAAGCACGTAGTTTCACAAACAGTGTTGTATCGTTAGTTTTCATGGAGTTAAGCATGCAGATTCTCACACAGTGTTGTATCCTTAGTTTTCATGAAGTTAAGCACGTAGTTTCACAAACAGTGTTGTATCGTTAGTTTTCATGGAGTTAAGCATGCAGATTCTCACACAGTGTTGTATCCTTAGTTTTCATGAAGTTAAGCGCGTAGTTTCACAAACAGTGTTGTATCGTTAGTTTTCATGGAGTTAAGCAAGCAGATTCTCACACAGTGTTGTATCCATTGTTTTCATGAAGTTAAGGACGTAGTTTCACAAACTAGTGTTGTATCGTTAGTTTTCATGAAGATAAGCATGTAGATTCTCATACAGTTTGGTATTGTTAGATTTCATCAAGTTAAGCATGTAGTTTCTCACACAGTGTTGTATCCATAGTTTTCATGAAGTTAAGGACGTAGTTTCACAAACTATGTTGTATCGTTAGTTTTCATGAAGATAAGCATGTAGATTCTCATACAGTTTGGTATTGTTAGATTTCATCAAGTTAAGCATGTAGTTTCTCACACAGTGTTGTATCCATAGTTTTCATGAAGTTAAGCACGTAGCTTCACAAATTAGTGTTGTATCGTTAGTTTTCATGAAGTTAAGCATGCAGATTCTCACACAGTGTTGTATGGTTAGTTTTCATGAAGTTAAGCGCGTAGTTTCACAAACAGTGTTGTATCGTTAGTTTTCAAGGAGTTAAGCACGCAGATTCTCACACAGTGTTGTATCCTTAGTTTTCATGAAGTTAAGCACGTAGTTTCACAAACAGTGTTGTATCGTTAGTTTTCATGGAGTTAAGCAAGCAGATTCTCACACAGTGTTGTATGGTTAGTTTTCATGAAGGTAAGCACGTAGTTTCACAAACAGTGTTGTATTGTTAGTTTTCATGGAGTTAAGCATGTAGTTTCTCACACAGTGTTGTATCCTTAGTTTTCATGAAGTTAAGCACGTAGTTTCACAAACAGTGTTGTATCGTTAGTTTTCATGGAGTTAAGCATGCAGATTCTCACACAGTGTTGTATCCATAGTTTTCATGAAGGTAAGCGCGTAGTTTCACAAACAGTGTTGTATCGGTAGTTTTCATGGAGTTAAGCAAGCAGATTCTCACACAGTGTTGTATTGTTAGTTTTCATGAAGTTAAGCATGTAGTTTCTCACACAGTGTTGTATCCTTAGTTTTCATGAAGTTAAGCACGTAGTTTCACAAACAGTGTTGTATCGTTAGTTTTCATGGAGTTAAGCATGCAGATTCTCACACAGTGTTGTATGGTTAGTATTCAATAAGTTAAGCGTAGTTTCACAAACAGTGTTGTATCGTTAGTTTTCACGGAGTTAAGCATGTAGATTCTCATACAGTTTGGTATCATTAGTTTTCATGAAGTTAAGCATGTAGTTTCTCACACAGTGTTGTATCCTTAGTTTTCATGAAGTTAAGCGCGTAGTTTCACAAACAGTGTTGTATCGTTAGTTTTCATGGAGTTAAGCAAGCAGATTCTCACACAGTGTTGTATCGTTAGTTTTCATGAAGTTAAGCATGTAGTTTCACAAACAGTGTTGTATCGTTAGTTTTCATGGAGTTAAGCAAGCAGATTCTCACACAGTGTTGTATGGTTAGTTTTCATGAAGTTAAGGACGTAGTTTCACAAACTAGTGTTGTATCGTTAGTTTTCATGAAGATAAGCATGTAGATTCTCATACAGTGTTGGTATCATTAGTTTTCATCAAGTTAAGCATGTAGTTTCTCACACAGTGTTGTATCCATAGTTTTCATGAAGTTAAGCGCGTAGTTTCACAAACAGTGTTGTATCGTTAGTTTTCATGGAGTTAAGCAAGCAGATTCTCACACAGTGTTGTATCCATAGTTTTCATGAAGTTAAGGACGTAGTTTCACAAACTAGTGTTGTATCGTTAGTTTTCATGAAGATAAGCATGTAGATTCTCATACAGTTTGGTATTGTTAGATTTCATCAAGTTAAGCATGTAGTTTCTCACACAGTGTTGTATCCATAGTTTTCATGAAGTTAAGCGCGTAGCTTCACAAATAGTGTTGTATCGTTAGTTTTCATGGAGTTAAGCATGCAGATTCTCACACAGTGTTGTATCCATAGTTTTCATGAAGTTAAGCACGTAGTTTCACAAACAGTGTTGTATCGTTAGTTTTCATGGAGTTAAGCAAGCAGATTCTCACACAGTGTTGTATGGTTAGTTTTCATGAAATTAAGGACATAGTTTCTCAAACTAGTGTTGTATCGTATAGTTTTCATGAAGATAAGCATGTAGATTCTCATACAGTGTTGGTATCATTAGTTTTCATCAAGTTAAGCATGTAGTTTCTCACACAGTGTTGTATCCTTAGTTTTCATGAAGTTAAGCGCGTAGTTTCACAAACAGTGTTGTATCGTTAGTTTTCAAGGAGTTAAGCAAGCAGATTCTCACACAGTGTTGTATCCTTAGTTTTCATGAAGTTAAGCACGTAGTTTCACAAACAGGGTTGTATCGTTAGTTTTCATGGAGTTAAGCAAGCAGATTCTCACACAGTGTTGTATGGTTAGTTTTCATGAAGTTAAGGACGTAGTTTCACAAACTAGTGTTGTATCGTTAGTTTTCATGAAGATAAGCATGTAGATTCTCATACAGTTTGGTATCATTAGTTTTCATCAAGCTAAGCATGTAGTTTCTCACACAGTGTTGTATCCATAGTTTTCATGAAGTTAAGCGCGTAGTTTCACAAACAGTGTTGTATCGTTAGTTTTCATGGAGTTAAGCAAGCAGATTCTCACACAGTGTTGTATCCATTAGTTTTCATGAAGTTAAGGACGTAGTTTCACAAACTATGTTGTATCGTTAGTTTTCATGAAGATAAGCATGTAGATTCTCATACAGTTTGGTATTGTTAGATTTCATCAAGTTAAGCATGTAGTTTCTCACACAGTGTTGTATCCATAGTTTTCATGAAGTTAAGCACGTAGTTTCACAAACAGTGTTGTATCGTTAGTTTTCATGGAGTTAAGCAAGCAGATTCTCACACAGTGTTGTATCCATAGTTTTCATGAAGTTAAGCACGTAGTTTCACAAACAGTGTTGTATCGTTAGTTTTCATGGAGTTAAGCAAGCAGATTCTCACACAGTGTTGTATGGTTAGTTTTCATGAAGTTAAGCGACGTAGTTTCTCAAACTAGTGTTGTATCGTATGTTTTCATGAAGATAAGCATGTAGATTCTCATACAGTTTGGTATCATTAGTTTTCATCAAGTTAAGCATGTAGTTTCTCACACAGTGTTGTATCGTTAGTTTTCATGGAGTTAAGCATGCAGATTCTCACACAGTGTTGTATGGTTAGTATTCAATAAGTTAAGCACGTAGTTTCACAAACAGTGTTGTATCGTTAGTTTTCATGGAGTTAAGCAAGCAGATTCTCACACAGTGTTGTATCCATAGTTTTCATGAAGTTAAGCACGTAGTTTCACAAACAGTGTTGTATCGTTAGTTTTCATGGAGTTAAGCATGCAGATTCTCACACAGTGTTGTATGGTTAGTTTTCATGAAGTTAAGCTTGTAGTTTCTCACACAGTGTTGTATCCTTAGTTTTCATGAAGTTAAGCACGTAGTTTCACAAACAGTGTTGTATCGTTAGTTTTCAAGGAGTTAAGCAAGCAGATTCTCACACAGTGTTGTATCGTTAGTTTTCATGGAGTTAAGCATGCAGATTCTCACACAGTGTTGTATCCATAGTTTTCATGAAGTTAAGCGCGTAGTTTCACAAACAGTGTTGTATCGTTAGTTTTCATGGAGTTAAGCAAGCAGATTCTCACACAGTGTTGTATGGTTAGTTTTCATGAAGTTAAGCGACGTAGTTTCACAAACTAGTGTTGTATCGTTAGTTTTCATGAAGATAAGCATGTAGATTCTCATACAGTGTTGGTATCATTAGTTTTCATGAAGTTAAGCATGTAGTTTCTCACACAGTGTTGTATCCTTAGTTTTCATGAAGTTAAGCGCGTAGTTTCACAAACAGTGTTGTATCGTTAGTTTTCATGGAGTTAAGCAAGCAGATTCTCACACAGTGTTGTATCGTTAGTTTTCATGGAGTTAAGCATGTAGATTCTCACACAGTGTTGTATCCATTAGTTTTCATGAAGGTAAGCGCGTAGTTTCACAAACAGTGTTGTATCGTTAGTTTTCATGGAGTTAAGCAAGCAGATTCTCACACAGTGTTGTATTGTTAGTTTTCATGAAGTTAAGCATGTAGTTTCTCACACAGTGTTGTATCCTTAGTTTTCATGAAGTTAAGCACGTAGTTTCACAAACAGTGTTGTATCGTTAGTTTTCATGGAGTTAAGCATGCAGATTCTCACACAGTGTTGTATCGTTAGTTTTCATGAAGTTAAGCACGTAGTTTCACAAACAGTGTTGTATCGTTAGTTTTCATGGAGTTAAGCATGCAGATTCTCACACAGTGTTGTATCCTTAGTTTTCATGAAGTTAAGCGCGTAGTTTCACAAACAGTGTTGTATCGTTAGTTTTCATGGAGTTAAGCAAGCAGATTCTCACACAGTGTTGTATCCATAGTTTTCATGAAGTTAAGGACGTAGTTTCACAAACTATGTTGTATCGTTAGTTTTCATGAAGATAAGCATGTAGATTCTCATACAGTTTGGTATCGTTAGTTTTCATCAAGTTAAGCATGTAGTTTCTCACACAGTGTTGTATCCATAGTTTTCATGAAGTTAAGGACGTAGTTTCACAAACTAGTGTTGTATCGTTAGTTTTCATGAAGATAAGCATGTAGATTCTCATACAGTTTGGTATTGTTAGATTTCATCAAGTTAAGCATGTAGTTTCTCACACAGTGTTGTATCCATAGTTTTCATGAAGTTAAGCGCGTAGCTTCACAAATAGTGTTGTGTCGTTAGTTTTCATGGAGTTAAGCATGCAGATTCTCACACAGTGTTGTATGGTTAGTTTTCATGAAGTTAAGCGCGTAGTTTCACAAACAGTGTTGTATCGTTAGTTTTCAAGGAGTTAAGCAAGCAGATTCTCACACAGTGTTGTATCGTTAGTTTTCATGAAGTTAAGCACGTAGTTTCACAAACAGTGTTGTATCGTTAGTTTTCATGGAGTTAAGCATGTAGATTCTCACACAGTGTTGTATCCTTAGTTTTCATGAAGTTAAGCACGTAGTTTCACAAACAGTGTTGTATCGTTAGTTTTCATGGAGTTAAGCATGCAGATTCTCACACAGTGTTGTATCCTTAGTTTTCATGAAGTTAAGCGCGTAGTTTCACAAACAGTGTTGTATCGTTAGTTTTCATGGAGTTAAGCAAGCAGATTCTCACACAGTGTTGTATTGTTAGTTTTCATGAAGTTAAGCATGTAGTTTCTCACACAGTGTTGTATCCTTAGTTTTCATGAAGTTAAGCACGTAGTTTCACAAACAGTGTTGTATCGTTAGTTTTCATGGAGTTAAGCATGCAGATTCTCACACAGTGTTGTATGGTTAGTTTTCAATGAAGTTAAGCGTAGTTTCACAAACAGTGTTGTATCGTTAGTTTTCATGAAGTTAAGCATGTAGATTCTCATACAGTGTTGGTATCATTAGTTTTCATGAAGTTAAGCATGTAGTTTCTCACACAGTGTTGTATCCTTAGTTTTCATGAAGTTAAGCGCGTAGTTTCACAAACAGTGTTGTATCGTTAGTTTTCAAGGAGTTAAGCAAGCAGATTCTCACACAGTGTTGTATCGTTAGTTTTCATGAAGTTAAGCACGTAGTTTCACAAACAGTGTTGTATCGTTAGTTTTCATGGAGTTAAGCAAGCAGATTCTCACACAGTGTTTTATGGTTAGTTTTCATGAAATTAAGGACGTAGTTTCACAAACTATGTTGTATCGTTAGTTTTCATGAAGATAAGCATGTAGATTCTCATACAGTTTGGTATCATTAGTTTTCATCAAGCTAAGCATGTAGTTTCTCACACAGTGTTGTATCCATAGTTTTCATGAAGTTAAGCGCGTAGTTTCACAAACAGTGTTGTATCGTTAGTTTTCATGGAGTTAAGCAAGCAGATTCTCACACAGTGTTGTATCCATAGTTTTCATGAAGTTAAGGACGTAGTTTCACAAACAGTGTTGTATCGTTAGTTTTCATGAAGATAAGCATGTAGATTCTCATACAGTTTGGTATTGTTAGATTTCATCAAGTTAAGCATGTAGTTTCTCACACAGTGTTGTATCCATAGTTTTCATGAAGTTAAGCGCGTAGCTTCACAAACAGTGTTGTATCGTTAGTTTTCATGGAGTTAAGCATGCAGATTCTCACACAGTGTTGTATCCATTAGTTTTCATGAAGTTAAGCACGTAGTTTCACAAACAGTGTTGTATCGTTAGTTTTCATGGAGTTAAGCAAGCAGATTCTCACACAGTGTTGTATGGTTAGTTTTCATGAAGTTAAGCACGTAGTTTCACAAACAGTGTTGTATCGTTAGTTTCATGAAGATAAGCATGTAGATTCTCATACAGTGTTGGTATCATTAGTTTTCATGAAGTTAAGCATGTAGTTTCTCACACAGTGTTGTATCCTTAGTTTTCATGAAGTTAAGCACGTAGTTTCACAAACAGTGTTGTATCGTTAGTTTTCAAGGAGTTAAGCAAGCAGATTCTCACACAGTGTTGTATCGTTAGTTTTCATGGAGTTAAGCATGCAGATTCTCACACAGTGTTGTATCCATAGTTTTCATGAAGGTAAGCGCGTAGTTTCACAAACAGTGTTGTATCGGTAGTTTTCATGGAGTTAAGCAAGCAGATTCTCACACAGTGTTGTATTGTTAGTTTTCATGAAGTTAAGCTTGTAGTTTCTCACACAGTGTTGTATCCTTAGTTTTCATGAAGTTAAGCACGTAGTTTCACAAACAGTGTTGTATCGTTAGTTTTCATGGAGTTAAGCATGCAGATTCTCACACAGTGTTGTATGGTTAGTATTCAATAAGTTAAGCGCGTAGTTTCACAAACAGTGTTATATCGTTAGTTTTCAAGGAGTTAAGCAAGCAGATTCTCACACAGTGTTGTATCGTTAGTTTTCAATGAAGTTAAGCACGTAGTTTCACAAACAGGGTTGTATCGTTAGTTTTCATGGAGTTAAGCAAGCAGATTCTCACACAGTGTTGTATGGTTAGTTTTCATGAAGTTAAGCGCGTAGTTTCACAAACAGTGTTGTATCGTTAGTTTTCATGAAGATAAGCATGTAGATTCTCATACAGTTTGGTATCATTAGTTTTCATCAAGTTAAGCATGTAGTTTCTCACACAGTGTTGTATCCATAGTTTTCATGAAGTTAAGCGCGTAGTTTCACAAACAGTGTTGTATCGTTAGTTTTCATGGAGTTAAGCAAGCAGATTCTCACACAGTGTTGTATCCATTAGTTTTCATGAAGTTAAGGACGTAGTTTCACAAACTATGTTGTATCGTTAGTTTTCATGAAGATAAGCATGTAGATTCTCATACAGTTTGGTATTGTTAGATTTCATCAAGTTAAGCATGTAGTTTCTCACACAGTGTTGTATCCATAGTTTTCATGAAGTTAAGCGACGTAGTTTCACAAACTAGTGTTGTATCGTTAGTTTTCATGAAGTTAAGCATGTAGATTCTCACACAGTGTTGGTATTGTTAGTTTTCATCAAGTTAAGCATGTAGTTTCTCACACAGTGTTGTATCCATAGTTTTCATGAAGTTAAGCGCGTAGTTTCACAAACAGTGTTGTATCGTTAGTTTTCATGAAGTTAAGCATGCAGATTCTCACACAGTGTTGTATCGTTAGTTTTCATGAAGTTAAGCACGTAGTTTCACAAACAGTGTTGTATCGTTAGTTTTCATGGAGTTAAGCATGCAGATTCTCACACAGTGTTGTATCGTTAGTTTTCATGAAGTTAAGCATGTAGTTTCTCACACAGTGTTGTATCGTTAGTTTTCATGAAGTTAAGCACGTAGTTTCACAAACAGTGTTGTATCGTTAGTTTTCATGGAGTTAAGCATGCAGATTCTCACACAGTGTTGTATCGTTAGTTTTCATGAAGTTAAGCACGTAGTTTCACAAACAGTGTTGTATCGTTAGTTTTCATGGAGTTAAGCAAGCAGATTCTCACACAGTGTTGTATCGTTAGTTTTCATGAAGTTAAGCGACGTAGTTTCACAAACTAGTGTTGTATCGTTAGTTTTCATGAAGATAAGCATGTAGATTCTCATACAGTGTTGGTATTGTTAGTTTTCATCAAGTTAAGCATGTAGTTTCTCACACAGTGTTGTATCCATAGTTTTCATGAAGTTAAGCGCGTAGTTTCACAAACAGTGTTGTATCGTTAGTTTTCATGGAGTTAAGCAAGCAGATTCTCACACAGTGTTGTATCCTTAGTTTTCATGAAGTTAAGCACGTAGTTTCACAAACAGTGTTGTATCGTTAGTTTTCATGGAGTTAAGCAAGCAGATTCTCACACAGTGTTGTATCGTTAGTTTTCATGAAGTTAAGCACGTAGTTTCACAAACAGTGTTGTATCGTTAGTTTTCATGGAGTTAAGCATGTAGTTTCTCACACAGTGTTGTATCCTTAGTTTTCATGAAGTTAAGCACGTAGTTTCACAAACAGTGTTGTATCGTTAGTTTTCATGGAGTTAAGCAAGCAGATTCTCACACAGTGTTGTATCCTTAGTTTTCATGAAGTTAAGCACGTAGTTTCACAAACAGTGTTGTATCGTTAGTTTTCATGAAGTTAAGCATGTAGATTCTCATACAGTGTTGTATCGTTAGTTTTCATGAAGTTAAGCATGTAGTTTCTCACACAGTGTTGTATCCATAGTTTTCATGAAGTTAAGCACGTAGTTTCACAAACAGTGTTGTATCGTTAGTTTTCATGGAGTTAAGCAAGCAGATTCTCACACAGTGTTGTATCCTTAGTTTTCATGAAGTTAAGCACGTAGTTTCACAAACTAGTGTTGTATCGTTAGTTTTCATGAAGATAAGCATGTAGATTCTCATACAGTGTTGGTATCGTTAGTTTTCATCAAGTTAAGCATGTAGTTTCTCACACAGTGTTGTATCCATAGTTTTCATGAAGTTAAGCACGTAGTTTCACAAACAGTGTTGTATCGTTAGTTTTCATGGAGTTAAGCAAGCAGATTCTCACACAGTGTTGTATCCATAGTTTTCATGAAGTTAAGCGACGTAGTTTCACAAACTAGTGTTGTATCGTTAGTTTTCATGAAGATAAGCATGTAGATTCTCATACAGTGTTGGTATTGTTAGATTTCATCAAGTTAAGCATGTAGTTTCTCACACAGTGTTGTATCCTTAGTTTTCATGAAGTTAAGCACGTAGCTTCACAAACAGTGTTGTATCGTTAGTTTTCATGGAGTTAAGCATGCAGATTCTCACACAGTGTTGTATCCTTAGTTTTCATGAAGTTAAGCGCGTAGTTTCACAAACAGTGTTGTATCGTTAGTTTTCAAGGAGTTAAGCAAGCAGATTCTCACACAGTGTTGTATCGTTAGTTTTCATGGAGTTAAGCAAGCAGATTCTCACACAGTGTTGTATTGTTAGTTTTCATGAAGTTAAGCTTGTAGTTTCTCACACAGTGTTGTATCCTTAGTTTTCATGAAGTTAAGCACGTAGTTTCACAAACAGTGTTGTATCGTTAGTTTTCATGGAGTTAAGCATGCAGATTCTCACACAGTGTTGTATGGTTAGTATTCAATAAGTTAAGCGCGTAGTTTCACAAACAGTGTTGTATCGTTAGTTTTCAAGGAGTTAAGCAAGCAGATTCTCACACAGTGTTGTATCGTTAGTTTTCAATGAAGTTAAGCACGTAGTTTCACAAACAGGGTTGTATCGTTAGTTTTCATGGAGTTAAGCAAGCAGATTCTCACACAGTGTTGTATGGTTAGTTTTCATGAAGTTAAGGACGTAGTTTCACAAACTATGTTGTATCGTTAGTTTTCATGAAGATAAGCATGTAGATTCTCATACAGTGTTGGTATCATTAGTTTTCATCAAGCTAAGCATGTAGTTTCTCACACAGTGTTGTATCCATAGTTTTCATGAAGTTAAGCGCGTAGTTTCACAAACAGTGTTGTATCGTTAGTTTTCATGGAGTTAAGCAAGCAGATTCTCACACAGTGTTGTATCGTTAGTTTTCATGAAGTTAAGCACGTAGTTTCACAAACAGTGTTGTATCGTTAGTTTTCATGGAGTTAAGCATGCAGATTCTCACACAGTGTTGTATGGTTAGTATTCAATAAGTTAAGCGCGTAGTTTCACAAACAGTGTTGTATCGTTAGTTTTCAAGGAGTTAAGCAAGCAGATTCTCACACAGTGTTGTATCGTTAGTTTTCATGGAGTTAAGCATGCAGATTCTCACACAGTGTTGTATCCATAGTTTTCATGAAGGTAAGCGCGTAGTTTCACAAACAGTGTTGTATCGTTAGTTTTCATGGAGTTAAGCAAGCAGATTCTCACACAGTGTTGTATTGTTAGTTTTCATGAAGTTAAGCTTGTAGTTTCTCACACAGTGTTGTATCCTTAGTTTTCATGAAGTTAAGCACGTAGTTTCACAAACAGTGTTGTATCGTTAGTTTTCATGAAGTTAAGCACGTAGTTTCACAAACAGTGTTGTATCGTTAGTTTTCATGGAGTTAAGCATGCAGATTCTCACACAGTGTTGTATCCATAGTTTTCATGAAGGTAAGCGCGTAGTTTCACAAACAGTGTTGTATCGTGTAGTTTTCATGGAGTTAAGCAAGCAGATTCTCACACAGTGTTGTATTGTTAGTTTTCATGAAGTTAAGCATGTAGTTTCTCACACAGTGTTGTATCCTTAGTTTTCATGAAGTTAAGCACGTAGTTTCACAAACAGTGTTGTATCGTTAGTTTTCATGGAGTTAAGCAAGCAGATTCTCACACAGTGTTGTATCGTTAGTTTTCATGGAGTTAAGCAAGCAGATTCTCACACAGTGTTGTATGGTTAGTTTTCATGAAGTTAAGCGACGTAGTTTCACAAACTAGTGTTGTATCGTTAGTTTTCATGAAGATAAGCATGTAGATTCTCATACAGTGTTGGTATCGTTAGTTTTCATCAAGTTAAGCATGTAGTTTCTCACACAGTGTTGTATCCTTAGTTTTCATGAAGTTAAGCGCGTAGTTTCACAAACAGTGTTGTATCGTTAGTTTTCATGGAGTTAAGCATGCAGATTCTCACACAGTGTTGTATGGTTAGTTTTCAATGAAGTTAAGCGCGTAGTTTCACAAACAGTGTTGTATCGTTAGTTTTCAAGGAGTTAAGCAAGCAGATTCTCACACAGTGTTGTATCCTTAGTTTTCATGAAGTTAAGCGCGTAGTTTCACAAACAGTGTTGTATCGTTAGTTTTCATGGAGTTAAGCAAGCAGATTCTCACACAGTGTTGTATCGTTAGTTTTCATGAAGTTAAGCACGTAGTTTCACAAACAGTGTTGTATCGTTAGTTTTCATGGAGTTAAGCAAGCAGATTCTCACACAGTGTTGTATGGTTAGTTTTCATGAAATTAAGGACGTAGTTTCACAAACTATGTTGTATCGTTAGTTTTCATGAAGATAAGCATGTAGATTCTCATACAGTTTGGTATCATTAGTTTTCATCAAGCTAAGCATGTAGTTTCTCACACAGTGTTGTATCCATAGTTTTCATGAAGTTAAGCGCGTAGTTTCACAAACAGTGTTGTATCGTTAGTTTTCATGGAGTTAAGCAAGCAGATTCTCACACAGTGTTGTATCCATAGTTTTCATGAAGTTAAGGACGTAGTTTCACAAACTATGTTGTATCGTTAGTTTTCATGAAGATAAGCATGTAGATTCTCATACAGTTTGGTATTGTTAGATTTCATCAAGTTAAGCATGTAGTTTCTCACACAGTGTTGTATCCATAGTTTTCATGAAGTTAAGCGCGTAGCTTCACAAATAGTGTTGTATCGTTAGTTTTCATGGAGTTAAGCATGCAGATTCTCACACAGTGTTGTATCCATAGTTTTCATGAAGTTAAGCACGTAGTTTCACAAACAGGGTTGTATCGTTAGTTTTCATGGAGTTAAGCAAGCAGATTCTCACACAGTGTTGTATGGTTAGTTTTCATGAAATTAAGGACATAGTTTCTCAAACTATGTTGTATCGTATGTTTTCATGAAGATAAGCATGTAGATTCTCATACAGTTTGGTATCATTAGTTTTCATCAAGTTAAGCATGTAGTTTCTCACACAGTGTTGTATCCTGAGTTTTCATGAAGTTAAGCACGTAGTTTCACAAACAGTGTTGTATCGTTAGTTTTCAAGGAGTTAAGCAAGCAGATTCTCACACAGTGTTGTATCGTTAGTTTTCATGGAGTTAAGCATGCAGATTCTCACACAGTGTTGTATCCATAGTTTTCATGAAGGTAAGCGCGTAGTTTCACAAACAGTGTTGTATCGGTAGTTTTCATGGAGTTAAGCAAGCAGATTCTCACACAGTGTTGTATTGTTAGTTTTCATGAAGTTAAGCTTGTAGTTTCTCACACAGTGTTGTATCCTTAGTTTTCATGAAGTTAAGCACGTAGTTTCACAAACAGTGTTGTATCGTTAGTTTTCATGGAGTTAAGCATGCAGATTCTCACACAGTGTTGTATGGTTAGTATTCAATAAGTTAAGCGCGTAGTTTCACAAACAGTGTTGTATCGTTAGTTTTCATGGAGTTAAGCATGCAGATTCTCACACAGTGTTGTATGGTTAGTATTCAATAAGTTAAGCGCGTAGTTTCACAAACAGTGTTGTATCGTTAGTTTTCATGGAGTTAAGCAAGCAGATTCTCACACAGTGTTGTATCCATTAGTTTTCATGAAGTTAAGCACGTAGTTTCACAAACTAGTGTTGTATCGTTAGTTTTCATGAAGATAAGCATGTAGATTCTCATACAGTGTTGGTATTGTTAGTTTTCATCAAGTTAAGCATGTAGTTTCTCACACAGTGTTGTATCCATAGTTTTCATGAAGTTAAGCGCGTAGTTTCACAAACAGTGTTGTATCGTTAGTTTTCATGGAGTTAAGCATGCAGATTCTCACACAGTGTTGTATCCATTAGTTTTCATGAAGTTAAGCACGTAGTTTCACAAACAGTGTTGTATCGTTAGTTTTCATGGAGTTAAGCAAGCAGATTCTCACACAGTGTTGTATGGTTAGTTTTCATGAAGTTAAGGACGTAGTTTCTCAAACTAGTGTTGTATCGTTAGTTTTCATGAAGATAAGCATGTAGATTCTCATACAGTGTTGGTATCATTAGTTTTCATCAAGTTAAGCATGTAGTTTCTCACACAGTGTTGTATCCTTAGTTTTCATGAAGTTAAGCACGTAGTTTCACAAACAGTGTTGTATCGTTAGTTTTCATGGAGTTAAGCATGCAGATTCTCACACAGTGTTGTATGGTTAGTATTCAATAAGTTAAGCGCGTAGTTTCACAAACAGTGTTGTATCGTTAGTTTTCAAGGAGTTAAGCAAGCAGATTCTCACACAGTGTTGTATCCTTAGTTTTCATGAAGTTAAGCACGTAGTTTCACAAACAGTGTTGTATCGTTAGTTTTCATGAAGATAAGCATGTAGATTCTCATACAGTTTGGTATCGTTAGATTTCATCAAGTTAAGCATGTAGTTTCTCACACAGTGTTGTATCCATAGTTTTCATGAAGTTAAGCGCGTAGTTTCACAAACAGTGTTGTATCGTTAGTTTTCATGGAGTTAAGCAAGCAGATTCTCACACAGTGTTGTATCGTTAGTTTTCATGAAGTTAAGGACGTAGTTTCTCAAACTAGTGTTGTATCGTATAGTTTTCATGAAGATAAGCATGTAGATTCTCATACAGTGTTGGTATCGTTAGTTTTCATCAAGTTAAGCATGTAGTTTCTCACACAGTGTTGTATCCTTAGTTTTCATGAAGTTAAGCGCGTAGTTTCACAAACAGTGTTGTATCGTTAGTTTTCAAGGAGTTAAGCAAGCAGATTCTCACACAGTGTTGTATCGTTAGTTTTCATGGAGTTAAGCATGCAGATTCTCACACAGTGTTGTATCCATAGTTTTCATGAAGGTAAGCGCGTAGTTTCACAAACAGTGTTGTATCGGTAGTTTTCATGGAGTTAAGCAAGCAGATTCTCACACAGTGTTGTATTGTTAGTTTTCATGAAGTTAAGCTTGTAGTTTCTCACACAGTGTTGTATCCTTAGTTTTCATGAAGTTAAGCACGTAGTTTCACAAACAGTGTTGTATCGTTAGTTTTCATGGAGTTAAGCATGCAGATTCTCACACAGTGTTGTATGGTTAGTATTCAATAAGTTAAGCGCGTAGTTTCACAAACAGTGTTGTATCGTTAGTTTTCATGGAGTTAAGCAAGCAGATTCTCACACAGTGTTGTATCCATAGTTTTCATGAAGTTAAGCACGTAGTTTCACAAACAGTGTTGTATCGTTAGTTTTCATGAAGTTAAGCATGTAGATTCTCACACAGTGTTGTATTGTTAGTTTTCATGAAGTTAAGCATGTAGTTTCTCACACAGTGTTGTATCCATAGTTTTCATGAAGTTAAGCACGTAGTTTCACAAACAGTGTTGTATCGTTAGTTTTCATGGAGTTAAGCAAGCAGATTCTCACACAGTGTTGTATCCATAGTTTTCATGAAGTTAAGGACGTAGTTTCACAAACTAGTGTTGTATCGTTAGTTTTCATGAAGATAAGCATGTAGATTCTCATACAGTTTGGTATCATTAGTTTTCATCAAGTTAAGCATGTAGTTTCTCACACAGTGTTGTATCCTTAGTTTTCATGAAGTTAAGCACGTAGTTTCACAAACAGTGTTGTATCGTTAGTTTTCAAGGAGTTAAGCAAGCAGATTCTCACACAGTGTTGTATCGTTAGTTTTCATGGAGTTAAGCATGCAGATTCTCACACAGTGTTGTATCCATAGTTTTCATGAAGTTAAGCACGTAGTTTCACAAACAGTGTTGTATCGTTAGTTTTCATGGAGTTAAGCAAGCAGATTCTCACACAGTGTTGTATCCGTTAGTTTTCATGAAGTTAAGCGACGTAGTTTCACAAACTAGTGTTGTATCGTTAGTTTTCATGAAGTTAAGCATGTAGATTCTCATACAGTGTTGGTATCGTTAGTTTTCATGAAGTTAAGCATGTAGTTTCTCACACAGTGTTGTATCCATAGTTTTCATGAAGTTAAGCACGTAGTTTCACAAACTAGTGTTGTATCGTTAGTTTTCATGAAGATAAGCATGTAGATTCTCATACAGTGTTGGTATTGTTAGATTTCATCAAGTTAAGCATGTAGTTTCTCACACAGTGTTGTATCCATAGTTTTCATGAAGTTAAGCGCGTAGTTCTCACAAACTAGTGTTGTATCGTTAGTTTTCATGAAGTTAAGCATGCAGATTCTCACACAGTGTTGTATGGTTAGTTTTCATGAAGTTAAGCGCGTAGTTTCACAAACAGTGTTGTATCGTTAGTTTTCAAGGAGTTAAGCACGCAGATTCTCACACAGTGTTGTATCCTTAGTTTTCATGAAGTTAAGCGCGTAGTTTCACAAACAGTGTTGTATCGTTAGTTTTCATGGAGTTAAGCATGCAGATTCTCACACAGTGTTGTATGGTTAGTATTCAATAAGTTAAGCGTAGTTTCACAAACAGTGTTGTATCGTTAGTTTTCATGAAGTTAAGCATGTAGATTCTCATACAGTGTTGGTATCATTAGTTTTCATGAAGTTAAGCATGTAGTTTCTCACACAGTGTTGTATCCTTAGTTTTCATGAAGTTAAGCGCGTAGTTTCACAAACAGTGTTGTATCGTTAGTTTTCAAGGAGTTAAGCAAGCAGATTCTCACACAGTGTTGTATCGTTAGTTTTCATGGAGTTTAGCATGCAGATTCTCACACAGTGTTGTATCGTTAGTTTTCATGGAGTTAAGCAAGCAGATTCTCACACAGTGTTGTATGGTTAGTTTTCATGAAATTAAGGACGTAGTTTCACAAACTATGTTGTATCGTTAGTTTTCATGAAGATAAGCATGTAGATTCTCATACAGTTTGGTATCATTAGTTTTCATCAAGCTAAGCATGTAGTTTCTCACACAGTGTTGTATCCATAGTTTTCATGAAGTTAAGCGCGTAGTTTCACAAACAGTGTTGTATCGTTAGTTTTCATGGAGTTAAGCAAGCAGATTCTCACACAGTGTTGTATCCATAGTTTTCATGAAGTTAAGGACGTAGTTTC
The DNA here is from genome assembly GCF_017639785.1 of Mesocricetus auratus. Classification (NCBI taxonomy): domain Eukaryota; kingdom Metazoa; phylum Chordata; class Mammalia; order Rodentia; family Cricetidae; genus Mesocricetus; species Mesocricetus auratus. The sequence continues at coordinate 13,578 of NW_024433499.1, read as the reverse complement.
ACAAACTATGTTGTATCGTTAGTTTTCATGAAGATAAGCATGTAGATTCTCATACAGTTTGGTATTGTTAGATTTCATCAAGTTAAGCATGTAGTTTCTCACACAGTGTTGTATCCATAGTTTTCATGAAGTTAAGCGCGTAGCTTCACAAAGAGTGTTGTATCGTTAGTTTTCATGGAGTTAAGCAAGCAGATTCTCACACAGTGTTGTATCCATAGTTTTCATGAAGTTAAGCACGTAGTTTCACAAACAGTGTTGTATCGTTAGTTTTCATGGAGTTAAGCAAGCAGATTCTCACACAGTGTTGTATGGTTAGTTTTCATGAAGTTAAGGACATAGTTTCTCAAACTATGTTGTATCGTATGTTTTCATGAAAATAAGCATGTAGATTCTCAAACAGTTTGGTATCATTAGTTTTCATCAAGTTAAGCATGTAGTTTCTCACACAGTGTTGTATCCTGAGTTTTCATGAAGTTAAGCGCGTAGTTTCACAAACAGTGTTGTATCGTTAGTTTTCAAGGAGTTAAGCAAGCAGATTCTCACACAGTGTTGTATCCATAGTTTTCATGAAGTTAAGCACGTAGTTTCACAAACAGGGTTGTATCGTTAGTTTTCATGGAGTTAAGCAAGCAGATTCTCACACAGTGTTTTATGGTTAGTTTTCATGAAATTAAGGACGTAGTTTCACAAACTATGTTGTATCGTTAGTTTTCATGAAGATAAGCATGTAGATTCTCATACAGTTTGGTATCATTAGTTTTCATCAAGCTAAGCATGTAGTTTCTCACACAGTGTTGTATCCATAGTTTTCATGAAGTTAAGCGCGTAGTTTCACAAACAGTGTTGTATCGTTAGTTTTCATGGAGTTAAGCATGCAGATTCTCACACAGTGTTGTATCCATAGTTTTCATGAAGTTAAGGACGTAGTTTCACAAACTATGTTGTATCGTTAGTTTTCATGAAGATAAGCATGTAGATTCTCATACAGTTTGGTATTGTTAGTTTTCATCAAGTTAAGCATGTAGTTTCTCACACAGTGTTGTATCCATAGTTTTCATGAAGTTAAGCGCGTAGCTTCACAAATAGTGTTGTATCGTTAGTTTTCATGGAGTTAAGCATGCAGATTCTCACACAGTGTTGTATCCATAGTTTTCATGAAGTTAAGCACGTAGTTTCACAAACAGTGTTGTATCGTTAGTTTTCATGGAGTTAAGCAAGCAGATTCTCACACAGTGTTGTATGGTTAGTTTTCATGAAGTTAAGGACATAGTTTCTCAAACTATGTTGTATCGTATGTTTTCATGAAGATAAGCATGTAGATTCTCATACAGTTTGGTATCATTAGTTTTCATCAAGTTAAGCATGTAGTTTCTCACACAGTGTTGTATCCTGAGTTTTCATGAAGTTAAGCGCGTAGTTTCACAAACAGTGTTGTATCGTCAGTTTTCAAGGAGTTAAGCAAGCAGTTTCTCACACAGTGTTGTATCGTTAGTTTTCATGGAGTTAAGCATGCAGATTCTCACACAGTGTTGTATCCATAGTTTTCATGAAGGTAAGCGCGTAGTTTCACAAACAGTGTTGTATCGGTAGTTTTCATGGAGTTAAGCAAGCAGATTCTCACACAGTGTTGTATTGTTAGTTTTCATGAAGTTAAGCTTGTAGTTTCTCACACAGTGTTGTATCCTTAGTTTTCATGAAGTTAAGCACGTAGTTTCACAAACAGTGTTGTATCGTTAGTTTTCATGGAGTTAAGCATGCAGATTCTCACACAGTGTTGTATGGTTAGTATTCAATAAGTTAAGCGCGTAGTTTCACAAACAGTGTTGTATCGTTAGTTTTCATGGAGTTAAGCAAGCAGATTCTCACACAGTGTTGTATCCATAGTTTTCATGAAGTTAAGCACGTAGTTTCACAAACTATGTTGTATCGTTAGTTTTCATGAAGATAAGCATGTAGATTCTCATACAGTTTGGTATTGTTAGTTTTCATCAAGTTAAGCATGTAGTTTCTCACACAGTGTTGTATCCATAGTTTTCATGAAGTTAAGCGCGTAGTTTCACAAACTAGTGTTGTATCGTTAGTTTTCAAGGAGTTAAGCACGCAGATTCTCACACAGTGTTGTATCCTTAGTTTTCATGAAGTTAAGCATGTAGTTTCACAAACAGGGTTGTATCGTTAGTTTTCATGGAGTTAAGCAAGCAGATTCTCACACAGTGTTGTATGGTTTGTTTTCATGAAGGTAAGTGCGTAGTTTCAGAAACAGTGTTGTATTGTTAGTTTTCATGGAGTTAAGCTTGTAGTTTCTCACACAGTGTTGTATCCTTAGTTTTCATGAAGTTAAGCACGTAGTTTCACAAACAGTGTTGTATCGTTAGTTTTCAAGGAGTTAAGCAAGCAGATTCTCACACAGTGTTGTATCGTTAGTTTTCATGGAGTTAAGCATGCAGATTCTCACACAGTGTTGTATCCATAGTTTTCATGAAGGTAAGCGCGTAGTTTCACAAACAGTGTTGTATCGGTAGTTTTCATGGAGTTAAGCAAGCAGATTCTCACACAGTGTTGTATTGTTAGTTTTCATGAAGTTAAGCTTGTAGTTTCTCACACAGTGTTGTATCCTTAGTTTTCATGAAGTTAAGCACGTAGTTTCACAAACAGTGTTGTATCGTTAGTTTTCATGGAGTTAAGCATGCAGATTCTCACACAGTGTTGTATGGTTAGTATTCAATGAAGTTAAGCGCGTAGTTTCACAAACAGTGTTGTATCGTTAGTTTTCAAGGAGTTAAGCAAGCAGATTCTCACACAGTGTTGTATCCTTAGTTTTCATGAAGTTAAGCACGTAGTTTCACAAACAGTGTTGTATCGTTAGTTTTCATGAAGATAAGCATGTAGATTCTCATACAGTGTTGGTATCATTAGTTTTCATCAAGTTAAGCATGTAGTTTCTCACACAGTGTTGTATCCATAGTTTTCATGAAGTTAAGCACGTAGTTTCACAAACAGTGTTGTATCGTTAGTTTTCATGGAGTTAAGCAAGCAGATTCTCACACAGTGTTGTATCCATAGTTTTCATGAAGTTAAGGACGTAGTTTCACAAACTATGTTGTATCGTTAGTTTTCATGAAGATAAGCATGTAGATTCTCATACAGTGTTGGTATCATTAGTTTTCATCAAGTTAAGCATGTAGTTTCTCACACAGTGTTGTATCCTGAGTTTTCATGAAGTTAAGCGCGTAGTTTCACAAACAGTGTTGTATCGTTAGTTTTCAAGGAGTTAAGCAAGCAGATTCTCACACAGTGTTGTATCGTTAGTTTTCATGGAGTTAAGCATGCAGATTCTCACACAGTGTTGTATCCATAGTTTTCATGAAGGTAAGCGCGTAGTTTCACAAACAGTGTTGTATCGTTAGTTTTCATGGAGTTAAGCAAGCAGATTCTCACACAGTGTTGTATCCATTAGTTTTCATGAAGTTAAGCACGTAGTTTCACAAACTAGTGTTGTATCGTTAGTTTTCATGAAGATAAGCATGTAGATTCTCATACAGTGTTGGTATTGTTAGATTTCATCAAGTTAAGCATGTAGTTTCTCACACAGTGTTGTATCCATAGTTTTCATGAAGTTAAGCGCCTAGCTTCACAAATTAGTGTTGTATCGTTAGTTTTCATGAAGTTAAGCATGCAGATTCTCACACAGTGTTGTATGGTTAGTTTTCATGAAGTTAAGCACGTAGTTTCACAAACAGTGTTGTATCGTTAGTTTTCATGGAGTTAAGCATGCAGATTCTCACACAGTGTTGTATCCTTAGTTTTCATGAAGTTAAGCACGTAGTTTCACAAACAGTGTTGTATCGTTAGTTTTCATGGAGTTAAGCAAGCAGATTCTCACACAGTGTTGTATCGTTAGTTTTCATGAAGTTAAGCTTGTAGTTTCTCACACAGTGTTGTATCCTTAGTTTTCATGAAGTTAAGCACGTAGTTTCACAAACAGTGTTGTATCGTTAGTTTTCATGGAGTTAAGCATGCAGATTCTCACACAGTGTTGTATCGTTAGTTTTCATGAAGTTAAGCGCGTAGTTTCACAAACAGTGTTGTATCGTTAGTTTTCATGGAGTTAAGCAAGCAGATTCTCACACAGTGTTGTATCATTAGTTTTCATGAAGTTAAGCATGTAGTTTCTCACACAGTGTTGTATCCTTAGTTTTCATGAAGTTAAGCACGTAGTTTCACAAACAGTGTTGTATCGTTAGTTTTCATGGAGTTAAGCATGCAGATTCTCACACAGTGTTGTATGGTTAGTATTCAATAAGTTAAGCGCGTAGTTTCACAAACAGTGTTGTATCGTTAGTTTTCAAGGAGTTAAGCAAGCAGATTCTCACACAGTGTTGTATCCATAGTTTTCATGAAGGTAAGCGCGTAGTTTCACAAACAGTGTTGTATCTGTAGTTTTCATGGAGTTAAGCAAGCAGATTCTCACACAGTGTTGTATTGTTAGTTTTCATGAAGTTAAGCTTGTAGTTTCTCACACAGTGTTGTATCCTTAGTTTTCATGAAGTTAAGCACGTAGTTTCACAAACAGTGTTGTATCGTTAGTTTTCATGGAGTTAAGCAAGCAGATTCTCACACAGTGTTGTATCGTTAGTTTTCATGGAGTTAAGCATGCAGATTCTCACACAGTGTTGTATCCATAGTTTTCATGAAGGTAAGCGCGTAGTTTCACAAACAGTGTTGTATCGGTAGTTTTCATGGAGTTAAGCAAGCAGATTCTCACACAGTGTTGTATTGTTAGTTTTCATGAAGTTAAGCTTGTAGTTTCTCACACAGTGTTGTATCCTTAGTTTTCATGAAGTTAAGCACGTAGTTTCACAAACAGTGTTGTATCGTTAGTTTTCATGAAGTTAAGCATGTAGTTTCTCACACAGTGTTGTATCGTTAGTTTTCATGAAGTTAAGCACGTAGTTTCACAAACAGTGTTGTATCGTTAGTTTTCATGGAGTTAAGCATGCAGATTCTCACACAGTGTTGTATGGTTAGTATTCAATGAAGTTAAGCGCGTAGTTTCACAAACAGTGTTGTATCGTTAGTTTTCATGGAGTTAAGCAAGCAGATTCTCACACAGTGTTGTATCCATAGTTTTCATGAAGGTAAGCGCGTAGTTTCACAAACAGTGTTGTATCTGTAGTTTTCATGGAGTTAAGCAAGCAGATTCTCACACAGTGTTGTATTGTTAGTTTTCATGAAGTTAAGCATGTAGTTTCTCACACAGTGTTGTATCCTTAGTTTTCATGAAGTTAAGCACGTAGTTTCACAAACAGTGTTGTATCGTTAGTTTTCATGGAGTTAAGCAAGCAGATTCTCACACAGTGTTGTATCGTTAGTTTTCATGAAGTTAAGCACGTAGTTTCTCAAACTAGTGTTGTATCGTATAGTTTTCATGAAGATAAGCATGTAGATTCTCAAACAGTGTTGGTATCGTTAGTTTTCATGAAGTTAAGCATGTAGTTTCTCACACAGTGTTGTATCCTTAGTTTTCATGAAGTTAAGCGCGTAGTTTCACAAACAGTGTTGTATCGTTAGTTTTCAAGGAGTTAAGCAAGCAGATTCTCACACAGTGTTGTATCCTTAGTTTTCATGAAGTTAAGCACGTAGTTTCACAAACAGGGTTGTATCGTTAGTTTTCATGGAGTTAAGCAAGCAGATTCTCACACAGTGTTTTATGGTTAGTTTTCATGAAATTAAGGACGTAGTTTCACAAACTATGTTGTATCGTTAGTTTTCATGAAGATAAGCATGTAGATTCTCATACAGTTTGGTATCATTAGTTTTCATCAAGCTAAGCATGTAGTTTCTCACACAGTGTTGTATCCATAGTTTTCATGAAGTTAAGCGCGTAGTTTCACAAACAGTGTTGTATCGTTAGTTTTCATGGAGTTAAGCATGCAGATTCTCACACAGTGTTGTATCCATAGTTTTCATGAAGTTAAGGACGTAGTTTCACAAACTATGTTGTATCGTTAGTTTTCATGAAGATAAGCATGTAGATTCTCATACAGTTTGGTATTGTTAGTTTTCATCAAGTTAAGCATGTAGTTTCTCACACAGTGTTGTATCCATAGTTTTCATGAAGTTAAGCACGTAGCTTCACAAATAGTGTTGTATCGTTAGTTTTCATGGAGTTAAGCATGCAGATTCTCACACAGTGTTGTATCCATAGTTTTCATGAAGTTAAGCACGTAGTTTCACAAACAGTGTTGTATCGTTAGTTTTCATGGAGTTAAGCAAGCAGATTCTCACACAGTGTTGTATGATTAGTTTTCATGAAATTAAGGACATAGTTTCTCAAACTATGTTGTATCGTATGTTTTCATGAAGATAAGCATGTAGATTCTCATACAGTTTGGTATCATTAGTTTTCATCAAGTTAAGCATGTAGTTTCTCACACAGTGTTGTATCCTGAGTTTTCATGAAGTTAAGCGCGTAGTTTCACAAACAGTGTTGTATCGTTAGTTTTCAAGGAGTTAAGCAAGCAGATTCTCACACAGTGTTGTATCGTTAGTTTTCATGGAGTTAAGCATGCAGATTCTCACACAGTGTTGTATCCATAGTTTTCATGAAGGTAAGCGCGTAGTTTCACAAACAGTGTTGTATCGGTAGTTTTCATGGAGTTAAGCAAGCAGATTCTCACACAGTGTTGTATTGTTAGTTTTCATGAAGTTAAGCTTGTAGTTTCTCACACAGTGTTGTATCCTTAGTTTTCATGAAGTTAAGCACGTAGTTTCACAAACAGTGTTGTATCGTTAGTTTTCATGGAGTTAAGCATGCAGATTCTCACACAGTGTTGTATGGTTAGTATTCAATAAGTTAAGCGCGTAGTTTCACAAACAGTGTTGTATCGTTAGTTTTCATGGAGTTAAGCAAGCAGATTCTCACACAGTGTTGTATCCATAGTTTTCATGAAGTTAAGCACGTAGTTTCACAAACAGTGTTGTATCGTTAGTTTTCATGAAGATAAGCATGTAGATTCTCATACAGTTTGGTATTGTTAGATTTCATCAAGTTAAGCATGTAGTTTCTCACACAGTGTTGTATCCATAGTTTTCATGAAGTTAAGCGCGTAGTTTCACAAACAGTGTTGTATCGTTAGTTTTCAAGGAGTTAAGCACGCAGATTCTCACACAGTGTTGTATCCTTAGTTTTCATGAAGTTAAGCACGTAGTTTCACAAACAGTGTTGTATCGTTAGTTTTCATGGAGTTAAGCAAGCAGATTCTCACACAGTGTTGTATGGTTAGTTTTCATGAAGGTAAGCGCGTAGTTTCACAAACAGTGTTGTATTGTTAGTTTTCATGGAGTTAAGCTTGTAGTTTCTCACACAGTGTTGTATCCTTAGTTTTCATGAAGTTAAGCACGTAGTTTCACAAACAGTGTTGTATCGTTAGTTTTCAAGGAGTTAAGCAAGCAGATTCTCACACAGTGTTGTATCGTTAGTTTTCATGGAGTTAAGCATGCAGATTCTCACACAGTGTTGTATCCATAGTTTTCATGAAGGTAAGCGCGTAGTTTCACAAACAGTGTTGTATCGGTAGTTTTCATGGAGTTAAGCAAGCAGATTCTCACACAGTGTTGTATTGTTAGTTTTCATGAAGTTAAGCTTGTAGTTTCTCACACAGTGTTGTATCCTTAGTTTTCATGAAGTTAAGCACGTAGTTTCACAAACAGTGTTGTATCGTTAGTTTTCATGGAGTTAAGCATGCAGATTCTCACACAGTGTTGTATGGTTAGTATTCAATAAGTTAAGCGCGTAGTTTCACAAACAGTGTTGTATCGTTAGTTTTCAAGGAGTTAAGCAAGCAGATTCTCACACAGTGTTGTATCCTTAGTTTTCATGAAGTTAAGCACGTAGTTTCACAAACAGTGTTGTATCGTTAGTTTTCATGAAGTTAAGCATGTAGATTCTCATACAGTGTTGGTATCGTTAGTTTTCATGAAGTTAAGCATGTAGTTTCTCACACAGTGTTGTATCCATAGTTTTCATGAAGTTAAGCGCGTAGTTTCACAAACAGTGTTGTATCGTTAGTTTTCATGGAGTTAAGCAAGCAGATTCTCACACAGTGTTGTATCCATAGTTTTCATGAAGTTAAGGACGTAGTTTCACAAACTATGTTGTATCGTTAGTTTTCATGAAGATAAGCATGTAGATTCTCATACAGTTTGGTATCATTAGTTTTCATCAAGTTAAGCATGTAGTTTCTCACACAGTGTTGTATCCTGAGTTTTCATGAAGTTAAGCGCGTAGTTTCACAAACAGTGTTGTATCGTTAGTTTTCATGGAGTTAAGCAAGCAGATTCTCACACAGTGTTGTATCGTTAGTTTTCATGGAGTTAAGCATGCAGATTCTCACACAGTGTTGTATCCATAGTTTTCATGAAGTTAAGCGCGTAGTTTCACAAACAGTGTTGTATCGTTAGTTTTCATGGAGTTAAGCAAGCAGATTCTCACACAGTGTTGTATCCATAGTTTTCATGAAGTTAAGCACGTAGTTTCACAAACTAGTGTTGTATCGTTAGTTTTCATGGAGATAAGCATGTAGATTCTCATACAGTGTTGGTATTGTTAGATTTCATCAAGTTAAGCATGTAGTTTCTCACACAGTGTTGTATCCATAGTTTTCATGAAGTTAAGCACGTAGCTTCACAAACAGTGTTGTATCGTTAGTTTTCATGGAGTTAAGCATGCAGATTCTCACACAGTGTTGTATGGTTAGTTTTCATGAAGTTAAGCACGTAGTTTCACAAACAGTGTTGTATCGTTAGTTTTCATGGAGTTAAGCATGCAGATTCTCACACAGTGTTGTATCCTTAGTTTTCATGAAGTTAAGCACGTAGTTTCACAAACAGTGTTGTATCGTTAGTTTTCATGGAGTTAAGCATGCAGATTCTCACACAGTGTTGTATCGTTAGTTTTCATGAAGTTAAGCACGTAGTTTCACAAACAGTGTTGTATCGTTAGTTTTCATGAAGTTAAGCACGTAGATTCTCACAAACAGTGTTGTATCGTTAGTTTTCATGGAGTTAAGCATGCAGATTCTCACACAGTGTTGTATCCTTAGTTTTCATGAAGTTAAGCGCGTAGTTTCACAAACAGTGTTGTATCGTTAGTTTTCATGGAGTTAAGCAAGCAGATTCTCACACAGTGTTGTATCGTTAGTTTTCATGAAGTTAAGCGTGTAGTTTCTCACACAGTGTTGTATCCTTAGTTTTCATGAAGTTAAGCACGTAGTTTCACAAACAGTGTTGTATCGTTAGTTTTCATGGAGTTAAGCATGCAGATTCTCACACAGTGTTGTATGGTTAGTATTCAATAAGTTAAGCGCGTAGTTTCACAAACAGTGTTGTATCGTTAGTTTTCAAGGAGTTAAGCAAGCAGATTCTCACACAGTGTTGTATCCATAGTTTTCATGAAGGTAAGCGCGTAGTTTCACAAACAGTGTTGTATCTGTAGTTTTCATGGAGTTAAGCAAGCAGATTCTCACACAGTGTTGTATTGTTAGTTTTCATGAAGTTAAGCATGTAGTTTCTCACACAGTGTTGTATCCTTAGTTTTCATGAAGTTAAGCACGTAGTTTCACAAACAGTGTTGTATCGTTAGTTTTCAAGGAGTTAAGCAAGCAGATTCTCACACAGTGTTGTATCGTTAGTTTTCATGGAGTTAAGCATGCAGATTCTCACACAGTGTTGTATCCATAGTTTTCATGAAGGTAAGCGCGTAGTTTCACAAACAGTGTTGTATCGGTAGTTTTCATGGAGTTAAGCAAGCAGATTCTCACACAGTGTTGTATTGTTAGTTTTCATGAAGTTAAGCTTGTAGTTTCTCACACAGTGTTGTATCCTTAGTTTTCATGAAGTTAAGCACGTAGTTTCACAAACAGTGTTGTATCGTTAGTTTTCATGAAGTTAAGCACGTAGTTTCACAAACAGTGTTGTATCGTTAGTTTTCATGAAGTTAAGCACGTAGTTTCACAAACAGTGTTGTATCGTTAGTTTTCATGGAGTTAAGCATGCAGATTCTCACACAGTGTTGTATGGTTAGTATTCAATAAGTTAAGCGCGTAGTTTCACAAACAGTGTTGTATCGTTAGTTTTCAAGGAGTTAAGCAAGCAGATTCTCACACAGTGTTGTATCCATAGTTTTCATGAAGGTAAGCGCGTAGTTTCACAAACAGTGTTGTATCTGTAGTTTTCATGGAGTTAAGCAAGCAGATTCTCACACAGTGTTGTATTGTTAGTTTTCATGAAGTTAAGCTTGTAGTTTCTCACACAGTGTTGTATCCTTAGTTTTCATGAAGTTAAGCACGTAGTTTCACAAACAGTGTTGTATCGTTAGTTTTCATGGAGTTAAGCAAGCAGATTCTCACACAGTGTTGTATCGTTAGTTTTCATGAAGTTAAGGACGTAGTTTCTCAAACTAGTGTTGTATCGTATAGTTTTCATGAAGATAAGCATGTAGATTCTCAAACAGTGTTGGTATCATTAGTTTTCATCAAGTTAAGCATGTAGTTTCTCACACAGTGTTGTATCCTTAGTTTTCATGAAGTTAAGCGCGTAGTTTCACAAACAGTGTTGTATCGTTAGTTTTCATGGAGTTAAGCAAGCAGATTCTCACACAGTGTTGTATCCTTAGTTTTCATGAAGTTAAGCACGTAGTTTCACAAACAGTGTTGTATCGTTAGTTTTCATGGAGTTAAGCAAGCAGATTCTCACACAGTGTTGTATGGTTAGTTTTCATGAAGTTAAGGACGTAGTTTCACAAACTATGTTGTATCGTTAGTTTTCATGAAGATAAGCATGTAGATTCTCATACAGTTTGGTATCATTAGTTTTCATCAAGCTAAGCATGTAGTTTCTCACACAGTGTTGTATCCATAGTTTTCATGAAGTTAAGCGCGTAGTTTCACAAACAGTGTTGTATCGTTAGTTTTCATGGAGTTAAGCATGCAGATTCTCACACAGTGTTGTATCCATAGTTTTCATGAAGTTAAGGACGTAGTTTCACAAACTAGTGTTGTATCGTTAGTTTTCATGAAGATAAGCATGTAGATTCTCATACAGTGTTGGTATTGTTAGTTTTCATCAAGTTAAGCATGTAGTTTCTCACACAGTGTTGTATCCATAGTTTTCATGAAGTTAAGCACGTAGTTTCACAAACAGTGTTGTATCGTTAGTTTTCATGGAGTTAAGCATGCAGATTCTCACACAGTGTTGTATCCATTAGTTTTCATGAAGTTAAGCACGTAGTTTCACAAACAGGGTTGTATCGTTAGTTTTCATGGAGTTAAGCAAGCAGATTCTCACACAGTGTTGTATGGTTAGTTTTCATGAAATTAAGGACATAGTTTCTCAAACTAGTGTTGTATCGTTATGTTTTCATGAAGATAAGCATGTAGATTCTCATACAGTTTGGTATCATTAGTTTTCATCAAGTTAAGCATGTAGTTTCTCACACAGTGTTGTATCCTGAGTTTTCATGAAGTTAAGCGCGTAGTTTCACAAACAGTGTTGTATCGTTAGTTTTCAAGGAGTTAAGCAAGCAGATTCTCACACAGTGTTGTATCGTTAGTTTTCATGGAGTTAAGCATGCAGATTCTCACACAGTGTTGTATCCATAGTTTTCATGAAGGTAAGCGCGTAGTTTCACAAACAGTGTTGTATCGGTAGTTTTCATGGAGTTAAGCAAGCAGATTCTCACACAGTGTTGTATTGTTAGTTTTCATGAAGTTAAGCTTGTAGTTTCTCACACAGTGTTGTATCCTTAGTTTTCATGAAGTTAAGCACGTAGTTTCACAAACAGTGTTGTATCGTTAGTTTTCATGGAGTTAAGCATGCAGATTCTCACACAGTGTTGTATGGTTAGTATTCAATGAAGTTAAGCGCGTAGTTTCACAAACAGTGTTGTATCGTTAGTTTTCATGGAGTTAAGCAAGCAGATTCTCACACAGTGTTGTATCCATAGTTTTCATGAAGTTAAGCACGTAGTTTCACAAACTAGTGTTGTATCGTTAGTTTTCATGAAGATAAGCATGTAGATTCTCATACAGTTTGGTATTGTTAGATTTCATCAAGTTAAGCATGTAGTTTCTCACACAGTGTTGTATCCATAGTTTTCATGAAGTTAAGCGCGTAGCTTCACAAACAGTGTTGTATCGTTAGTTTTCAAGGAGTTAAGCACGCAGATTCTCACACAGTGTTGTATCCTTAGTTTTCATGAAGTTAAGCACGTAGTTTCACAAACAGGGTTGTATCGTTAGTTTTCATGGAGTTAAGCAAGCAGATTCTCACACAGTGTTGTATGGTTTGTTTTCATGAAGGTAAGCGCGTAGTTTCAGAAACAGTGTTGTATTGTTAGTTTTCATGGAGTTAAGCTTGTAGTTTCTCACACAGTGTTGTATCCTTAGTTTTCATGAAGTTAAGCACGTAGTTTCACAAACAGTGTTGTATCGTTAGTTTTCAAGGAGTTAAGCAAGCAGATTCTCACACAGTGTTGTATCGTTAGTTTTCATGGAGTTAAGCATGCAGATTCTCACACAGTGTTGTATCCATAGTTTTCATGAAGGTAAGCGCGTACTTTCACAAACAGTGTTGTATCGGTAGTTTTCATGGAGTTAAGCAAGCAGATTCTCACACAGTGTTGTATTGTTAGTTTTCATGAAGTTAAGCTTGTAGTTTCTCACACAGTGTTGTATCCTTAGTTTTCATGAAGTTAAGCACGTAGTTTCACAAACAGTGTTGTATCGTTAGTTTTCATGGAGTTAAGCATGCAGATTCTCACACAGTGTTGTATGGTTAGTATTCAATAAGTTAAGCGCGTAGTTTCACAAACAGTGTTATATCGTTAGTTTTCAAGGAGTTAAGCAAGCAGATTCTCACACAGTGTTGTATCCTTAGTTTTCATGAAGTTAAGCACGTAGTTTCACAAACAGTGTTGTATCGTTAGTTTTCATGAAGATAAGCATGTAGATTCTCATACAGTTTGGTATCATTAGTTTTCATCAAGCTAAGCATGTAGTTTCTCACACAGTGTTGTATCCATAGTTTTCATGAAGTTAAGCGCGTAGTTTCACAAACAGTGTTGTATCGTTAGTTTTCATGGAGTTAAGCAAGCAGATTCTCACACAGTGTTGTATCCATAGTTTTCATGAAGTTAAGGACGTAGTTTCACAAACTATGTTGTATCGTTAGTTTTCATGAAGATAAGCATGTAGATTCTCATACAGTTTGGTATCATTAGTTTTCATCAAGTTAAGCATGTAGTTTCTCACACAGTGTTGTATCCTGAGTTTTCATGAAGTTAAGCGTGTAGTTTCACAAACAGTGTTGTATCGTCAGTTTTCAAGGAGTTAAGCAAGCAGATTCTCACACAGTGTTGTATCGTTAGTTTTCATGGAGTTAAGCATGCAGATTCTCACACAGTGTTGTATCCATAGTTTTCATGAAGTTAAGCACGTAGTTTCACAAACAGTGTTGTATCGTTAGTTTTCATGGAGTTAAGCAAGCAGATTCTCACACAGTGTTGTATCCATTGTTTTC
>NW_024433498.1:0-1737 GCF_017639785.1 Mesocricetus auratus | reverse complement strand
AATGTCTGGATAATCCAGGAGAATAAATGTGTATTTTAGCATCCTATACTCTAACAGGCCTAATTAGCATGCTACTTATCTTTGGGTTATTTTAGACTCAGTACTTCCTCAGGTAATTCTATTTTGTGGGACCTCAAATTCCCTAATAATGGGTAACTTCTTTATATCAACACTTCTACTTTTTCACATAACAGCTGAGTAGTGAAGTGCAATCCAAAACAAGTATGCAATTTACAAATGTTTTGAGTGGCCCATGACTTTAATTGCTCAACTTGGGAAGCAGAGACAGGCAGATCTCTATGAGATTGGGGCTAGGGTGATCTACAGACCAAGTTCCAGGTCAGGCTCCAAATATACACAGAGAATTCCTGCCTCACAAAACGAAAAATAAATAAATATAAAAAAGAAATTGATAGAATTCCATTTACAGCATGCACAAAATTAACTGCAATTGAATCTTAAATGTGCAGGACAGAACTTCTAGAAGAAACTAGAAAAACTAGTCTTCTCCAAGTTTCAAATTTGCCTTCCATGTGTACCAAAAGCACGTTGGTGTTGACAACAAAGATGTTTCTATACAAATCTCCCTGATGGAAAAGCTTTCTACAGATGCAGCCCACAGAATGAAGCAATAATAGGCCAGCACCAGATCTGACAGAACACTGAATGTGACCACAGGTTCCCGCCCAGCCTCCCAGAGGGCCTGTCACATTCTCCCATGACTCCCAAACCCCTCCTCTTCATCTTGGGATAGCATCCCTTAGCTCCCCATGCTGTGGATTCCATGCTCATCCATGCTTCCCTCACAATTCCCTACAGCAGCACTCACAGCACAGCAATCAATCCAGTGGTGCCTGTTCTGCTGTAAAACCAAGCATGCACATGGTTCCAGGAAGTGTCCTGCAAGACTAGTGACTGGTGAGTTGGACTGGTGTCCCTGATAGGCTGGTGAGGATTGAGTGACAAGAGCACTTCCTTAAGGGTTATTGATTCTTGTTTTGTTTTGTTTGGTTTGGTTTGGTTTGGTTTTTGAGACAGAGTTTCTCTGTGTAGTTTTGCAGGCTGTCATGGATCTCACTCTGTAGACCAGACTGCCCTTGAACTTGCAGAGATCCAGCTGCACCTGTGACTCTGGAGTGCTAGGATTAAACGCGTGCACCACCACTGCTCAGTGAGTAGGGTGTTCCTAAAGGAAGTAACACAGGCCAACACCCAGGATCTGGGGAGTTGCTAGGACCATATGGGACCTCTCAAAACACTGGATGTGGCAGCAGGTTCCCACCCAACCTCCGGTAGGGCCTGCCACTGAAAAACTGGGAATAATCCCGGCAGGAGACCCTTGCCCAAAAATCGAGACTGAGCCACTGGATGCAAAAGCAAGAGGGTTTTTATTAAGCACACAGGCGCCTGTGGATGCTTCAGCGATTCAGGAGGCTGAGCATACTGGGCTGGATTTAGTACTGCTTATATAGAAATGGCTTTATTTGCATATTAAGTCCTGCAGACCTTGCAAGAGCTGCTCTCAATCAGGTCCGGCAGGCTTGACATGCAAATTGAGGTAGAAATGAGAGCACCGCCGATAGGGTACTCGTCTTGGTGATGTCACAGCTTTTGAATTTCGTGCTCTTAGAAGGGCACGGTTTACATTCAAATTTCGCGCCAAAGGGCACGGTTTACCTGGATATGGCGGGGGTCTTTCACCACATGGTCTCCCATGCCTCTGAATTCTGTCCTCCC
>NW_024433497.1:0-7798 GCF_017639785.1 Mesocricetus auratus | reverse complement strand
TGTCCCGCGCTACCGTCTCGCCAGCAAGAACGACGCAGAACACTCGGATCCTTCTGCAGTAAAGCTTTAATGCATCTTGAGAGATAGATGATCAGCTTCTTAGAGGGAGACCCCAAGCTAAGAAACCCAGCCCCTTATATAAGCCTAGGAGCTCCGAGTGAGACGTGTAGAGCCGGGATTGGTGGTTTGCACATCACCCCAGATGACGCCACGGGAGAGGCACAGCTTAAACGGTTAACTCCAACTGACAGCAGATGTCAGCGCCATCTTCTAACGGCAATAGCGATAGCGAGGGCGGCTCCTCACATCTCCCCCTATTCATTTATTTTTGAAGCAATAGGACACCCACAACTTTGGAGTGGAGATAGAGGTCAAATCCCCATGTGCAAATTCGGAACATGTACAAAGCTCCTCTCCAGGGTCTTATCCCCAGAGAGAGCCCTGACCAGTCCGATGTCGTTTTTCTGGGGGAAGGAGATCATGACATAGAACCTTCATGCAAGATGACTTATCTCCCAGGAGAAAGTCGTTATACCGCAGACCTCTCCTGTGCAGTGCTTAGCCTTGCAACTCCTTGGGCTGCTGAAGCCTACCCACTCTATCCCGTGCAATGAGACTAGCCTCGTGGGGTGCAAGAGCTGGGAGGCCAGCGACCTATTGCTTTAACATGGTTAACCAAATGTCAGGGGAGGCTCCGTGTTCTAAGGCAGCAAGTGCTTGTGCCACCACCACTTTGTCTCTTTTGTTTGGGCTCTGAGCTTACACACCATCCAAAGCATCAACACTATTCCACAGCAGAGAACTAGGCTAAATGATCCTACCCCCACCCATTCCTTAAAATAAGAAAATGCAGATGAAATCCAGGAGGAGAGGCCTTCCATCAGAGAAAGATCCAGATGCGTCGAATTCACTTGCAGGATCGCCATTCTCAACTCACGGAGTGTCTGCTCAAACTCAAAAGTCCAATTCTGTAATAAATGTTGAGACAGAGCTTGTGACAGGTTAGCTGCTCTTGTAAAATTCTCATATTGTACTGAAGTGACACAAAGGCCAGGCAACTTTTGTTCACATCCCAATTGGGCCATCTGCCACAATATATCCAATTGTTCCTGAACCAAATTAATCTGTTGGTTTACCAACATCAGGCCTCCTTGTATCTGAGAATTGGCAGTGGCCTGTTTATCTAGGACCATGGTCACAGTGGCCTATAGTTCATTAATGGTTTGAGTTGTCTGCACAGTGGCAGAAAGTGCAAGGGCCGAGGCGGTAACCGAAGCAGTAACCGCGGCGGTGGCTATCAGGCCCACAATAATAGCAGAGATCCCAAAAATCTCGCTTTTCCCTAAACAAACTCAAATTACTTGGCGTCTCAACAGGAACTGGAACAAATCGAGGCATGCGCATTACCAAAGCAAAAGGGTGCTTAATAGCATCCCAGCATAATGCATAAAAACAATTCTAAGCAGAGCAATTTATTTCTTTCTGATTCTTACCTAAGGTATCATTACTCACAACCCAAATAAAGGGCAGCTGAATAATTAGTTCTCTTAAAAGGGGTATACTTAACATTGGAGGAGGACCAATCAGATGATCCATAGCTCTGTCCCTCACTCAGACTGTTGCCTAATGCCCCTTTCCAATCAAAAGTAATCTGTCCCTTCTCACTATCATAGGAGAAAGATCAGTACAGCTTCCATTAATTCAAAAGGATTAGCATTAGATCTTTCTGGATCCATATGAATAAAATTATCCTTTAATGAAGAAATCACAGTAAAGCACAAGCTTCCTACCAATGACAAGGTTCTCTCATCCTGAAAACTCTGTATCTGAGGATCTAAAGGCAAAAAGGCAAGCCCCAACTCTCTATTAGTTGTGAAAAATCTAGGGAACACCTGGGCATTCTGCATCACTGGCATCGGTAGGGGGAAGGTAGACATGATGGCCCACCGTAACTCTCCCATCATACTAGGAACCATCATCCCGAGTAGGAGAGTCTTCATCACCCACTTGGCCTCCATCCTTCTTATTCTGGAGTTGTGAAGGAGCTCTTCGAGTGAGTCTTTCAGGGATCCACAGGGGGTTTTCTTCCTCCTGTGGAAAAACACACACAGCTCCCCTGGATCTTATAAGAATAGGATCCGGGCCTTTCCAGAGATCAGTCAAGACATCTTTCCATTTTACCATTTCTTTTGGCCTATCAGGCTCTAAACTGTGGCGATCGGCCGCAGTGTGGCCTTGGGCATCAGAGTTCAAGAAATTAAGGGTAAAAAGTGCCATGGATACAGCAACTCTTGGTACCGAGGGTAGAACATCCTCAATACTCCCCTTTTGTTTAATCAGATATGATTTGAGTGTACGATGGGCACGTTCCACAATGCCCTGTCCTTGAGGGTTATAAGGTAGGCCAGTTAGATGGGTAACATCCATTTGCCGACAAAACTGTCGGAATTTTTGAGAGGTATATGCTGGTCCATTGTCTGTTTTTAAAATTCTGGGTTTTCCCCAAGCACTCCAGGCCTCAAGGCAATGTTGAATCACATATGAGGCCTTTTCCCCTGTTAGGGGTGTGGCGAACATTACGCCAGAACAGGTGTCAACAGAAACATGAACATATTGAAGCCTTCCAAAAGAGGGAATATGAGTAACATCCATCTGCCACATCTGCAATGGTCTAATGCCACGTGGGTTTATTCCCATGTGGGGAGTAGGTAAGAATTCGCAGCAATTCTGGCATTGAGTAACAATTTCCCTAGCCTCTTTCCTGGATAGAGCAAAACGACGGCGCAAGGTCTCAGCCGTCACATGAAAGCGCTTATGGAATTCTTTTGCTGCTTGTGCATGGGTAGACAAGGCAGCGGCCACCAGCTTTGTAGCCTTGTCCGCTAAGTCATTCCCTAAGGACATGGGACCTGGGAGTCCAGAATGTGCTCGGACATGGGTAATGAAAACAGGAAATCTCCTATTTAACAAGGCAGCTTGTATCTTTTGAAAGATGTTAGCAACTCTGCTGGAGGATCTTATTATTCCAGCTATCTCAAGGAGATTAACTGCATTAACCACATAAGAGGAATCTGATACAATATTGAGGGGTCCTGGAAAAGCCTCAAGAACCTCCAGTACTATCAGACATTCTACAACTTGAGGTGAAGTTTCATTATATTGTTTAGATATAACCCTATCCTTGACCACATAAGCTCCCATACCAGTTTTTGATCCATCAGTGTACACCACAGTCCCATCTGGGAGTGGGTCTTTAGCTGTCACTTGTGGAAACACTATAGCCTGGTTTAGGGCAAACTGTAAAATTGGATGCTTTGGAAAATGATTATCAATTTGTCCTGAAAAGGAAGTAACTAAAACTGCCCAATCACTAGATGTGGCTGCCAAGGTCTGAACTTGTGCAGCAGTATAAGGCACAATCAAGGAATCAGGATCCCTGCCAAAATGTGTAACAGCTGCTTTTATTCCGCGAAGCGCGAGCTGTGCAACAGCATCAGGGTACCAGTCAATAATCTTAGCAGGGGAAGCATTTGGATGAATCCAAAGTAATGGTCCATGTTGCCACAGGACTGCAGTTGGCAATTGAGCTGTCTTAAAAACACACAGATTAAAAGGTAGTGACTCCTCAATACGTTGTAATTGTGCTTCCTGTAAGGCCTCTTCCACCATCTGTAAGGCTCGGTGGGCGGCAGGGGTAAATTTTCTGGGTGAGGAGATATGAGGCTCACCCTCCAGGAGATCGAAGAGGGGTTTTAGATCAGCAGATGGAATTTTTAAAAAGGGCCTCAACCAATTTATATCTCCCAGAAGTTTCTGAAAATCATTTAATGTTTGTAAGTGGTCTTTGCGAATTTCTATTTTCTGAGGAACTATATTTTTGGGAGTAATCATTGAGCCCAAAAAGAGGCCTGTATCTGCAATTTGAACCTTTTCTGAGGCAATCTCTAATCCCCACTGTTTTAATTCAGCCACCAGCATGGGGAAAGCCTTTTGTAAAACATCTAACTCTTTGTGACAAATAAGAATATCGTCCATATAATGGATAACGATTAAAGATGTAAATTGCTTCCTAATTGGCTCCAAAGCCTCCTGCACATACAGCTGACATATTGTTGGGCTATTGGCCATGCCTTGCGGCAGTACCTTCCACTGAAATCTCTTGTCTGGTTCCATATGATTAAGAGAAGGGATAGTGAAGGCAAACCTTGGTCTATCCCGTGGGTAAAGTGGAATAGAGAAGAAACAATCCTTAATATCTATAATAATAAGCTTCCAATCTTGAGGAAGTGCAGAAAGCAAAGGAAGGCCTCTTTGAACAGGGCCAAAAAGATGCATCTGATTGTTAATGGCCCGCAGGTCATGGAGTAATCTCCACTTCCCAGATTTCTTCTTAATAACAAAAATTGGTGTATTCCATGGGGAGGTAGAAGGCTCTAGATGCCCCAGCCGTTCCTGTTCTTGCACTAATCTTGTGACAGCCTCTAATTTTTCAGAGGATAGAGGCCATTGAGAGACCCATAACGGCTCCTCTGTTTTCCATGGTATGGGTCGTGAAGCCTCAACGGCCCCTAAATAAAACCCAGTCCTTTTCTACCCCGATTTCCGTGTTGCGTAATGGGTTTTATTCTGCCTTGTTCTTGCCTACCCAAGCCTCTACCCTTTGTATACCCCATCTTTGCCATAATGGCTGATGCCTGGGGGGAGTATTCATTAGTTAGGGTCATGCCCATGGCTTGTAACACATCCCGTCCCCATAAATTTACAGGGAGTGGCAACACATAGGGGGTAAAACATCCCTGTTTGCCCTCAGCATTCCGCCAGGTTAAGGCTGAGGCACTGATGGCAGGAGAGGACTGGTATCCAAGACCTTGTAGAGAATGAGATGAAACAACAGTGGGCCAAGACTTCGGCCACCAATGGAGTGAAATAATGCTTTTGTCTGCTCCCGTATCCATTATCCCTTCAAATTCTTTTCCATTAATTAACAATTTTATTGTAGGTCTCTCATTTAGGGGTATAGCCAGATAGGCTGAATCACTTCCAGAAGATCCCATAGCCCTTTTTTGTAAAGTGTAGGTTTCTCCATCCCCGAGGGAGGGCAGCAACACCAGTTGTGCAATTCTATCTCCCTGCTTTATAGAAAATACACCCCGAGGGCTAGAACAGAGAACTTGAATCTCCTCTTTATGATACGGGTCAACAATTCCAGGATATATAATGAGTCCCTGTAAAGTTAAGGAGCCACGGCCCAGAATAAGCCCAATGGTGGCAGGGGGCAAAGGTCCAGGGGAATGGACTGGGACCGGTTGAACATTCATTTGGGGCATGAGTAAGAAGTCGGAGGCGGCACGCAAGTCCATTCCGGGGGTTCCTCGGAAGCCTCTACTTCCTCTTGATTGCTTTTCTGAAATTGGTTCCCATATTTCTGAGGGCCCTGGGACCATGGGCCCCGTGACCCGTTTTTTGATTGGGGTACCTTGGGTTCTTCAATAGGGGGCAGAAGCCTCCCTTTACATCCCGGACTGACCTGCATTCGCTAGCCCTATGATAACCTTTACCACAACGATGGCAAAGCTTCGATTCTCTTGTTCTTTCAGGGGCTTGACAATCTTTCTTAAGGTGCCCCATTCTCCCACAATTAAAACAAGCTTTTCGACTAGATAAATCTCTATACCTGTGCGTTTGTAAAATGGCGGCAGCTAGTCCTGCATTGGTTAGGGTCCCCCCAGCTCCCTGCACACTCTGAGCCAATCTTGTAAACCTTTGCTTTTGCGAGGGGCGATAGCCGCCGACATTCCTGGGTTGCTTGTTCATAGACAAGTTGCTCAATCAGGGGCATAGCTTGTTCTGAATCACCAAAGATGCGACTGGCGGCCTCTGTCATTCTGGCCACAAAGTCTGAAAATGGCTCTTGGGGTCCTTGGACAATCTTTGTAAGGTGTCCACTGGACTCTCCCCTTTTGTGAGGGCCTTCCATGCTTTAATAGCGGCGGCCGACACCTGACCATAGACACCCCAGATGTAGTTGGTTTGATTAAGGGCATGTTGACCCTGACCTGTCAGCATTTCAAATGTCCACTGCCTCTGATTCTCATCTTCAGCCGTGGCATTAACTCTAGCTTGTGCCTGGGCTGCATCATACCAGAGAGCCTTCCATTCCATGTATTGTCCCATGTTGGGAAGCACTGCTTTCACTGTCGTCTGCCAGTCAGTGGGAGTCATGGCAAAATTAGCAAGCCTTTCCACCTGTAATGTGGTAAAGTTAGCATTGACCCCATAATTACGAACGGATTCGGCCAATTCTTTGATTTGATTGTAATCTACAGGGGTATGTACTCTTCCGCCTTCCGCATTCTCGAATACTGGAAAAGCTACTTGTATTTTTCTCCGTTCCTCTAAAGGTAAAAAGGAGTCAGTACCAGTATTCAGCCGAAGCTCATACTGCGGAGGCGCTGAGGGGCGTGAGCCCGCCGGATTTATAGGCGGTGGCCTCACATTCATTTTTGTTTTCAGTGGCCGGTGTCTATCAGGGTGATATCTTTCTTCCTCATACCGTGCCACCTCCTCCTCTAGACCACCTTCTTCGCTAGAATACAGAGTGTCAGAATCAGAATTATCTAGCTCCAAGGCTTCTAGCTCTACTGTAGGGTATAGACTAGATTCTGGCTTTTTCTTTTTCTTAGATTTGTTAGGGGGTGAATGATCACTCCCTTCTTTCTCTCCCCTTTCTTAACTTCTTGGGGAGGGCCTTTTTTCTTAGACATGTCTTTCCTTTTGCGAGCTCCCATTCTCTCACTCCGTTCAGTTTCTGACATGCTATCCTGAACTTCCTCTAAGGTTCCCTGACTTTCTATTATAGCAGGGTGACAGGCCTCATCCTCCAAGCAGTTTTTAACTAGCTTCCAAATGGCTTTGGTACCTAAGTGGAGATCTCCTTCTGCATGCTTCCTGTCTAGTTCTTTACCTAGCTTGTTCCATGAGGCCACAGTGAGGGACCCGGAACAAGCATACCATGGTGCCACTCTATCTACCTCCTTCACAAAATTTTGAAGTGTTCGTGGTGCAATTTTAAGATCTCTTTGTTTTAGCACAGTCTGTAGGGCAGTAACCACTGACTGTGACAACCCCATCGCGCTAGCGGCTTATCTAAAAACGGCGCTCAACTCCGTTACCAGACTGACAGCACCAGACTGACAGCACCAGACTGACAGCACCAGACTGACAGCACCAGACTGACAGCACCAGACTGACAGCACCGTTCTGTCAGCACCAGCCACGATGAAGGAGAAGGACAAACAGGACTAGCACCAAAGCCTCCACTGACCCGTCCCACGGTGATGACAAACTAAGGCCAAAGTCGAGAAAGGGGGTGTTCAGGATAAAGCATACCTCTCTGAACTTACGTCCCTGCAGTTCTGAATCCGCCCCGTCTTCCGAGGGGTCTCCCGCGGCGCCGGCGATGTTGAAGAGTTCCCGGGTTTCGGCACCAGATGTCCCGCGCTACCGTCTCGCCAGCAAGAACGACGCAGAACACTCGGATCCTTCTGCAGTAAAGCTTTAATGCATCTTGAGAGATAGATGATCAGCTTCTTAGAGGGAGACCCCAAGCTAAGAAACCCAGCCCCTTATATAAGCCTAGGAGCTCCGAGTGAGACGTGTAGAGCCGGGATTGGTGGTTTGCACATCACCCCAGATGACGCCACGGGAGAGGCACAGCTTAAACGGTTAACTCCAACTGACAGCAGATGTCAGCGCCATCTTCTAACGGCAATAGCGATAGCGAGGGCGGCTCCTCACA
>NW_024433496.1:0-2121 GCF_017639785.1 Mesocricetus auratus | reverse complement strand
ACAGCTGCCATGAATTGTGCTGGTAGCATTTCTAAATATATGTCCGTTTTCTTCAGAGCATCTTGCCAGTACATATCAAAAGCCTTACTTATTTTATCCATGTTGTTGAAAATACAACTCTAGCTGAAATGAACATCCCTAACTAAATTTCTGATAATCAATATAGAGATAGTAGATTAAGTTCTTTTTATGTTTATTGTGGCAGCTATAAAACACCTTCTATATGAGACTATTTTATACTAGGATGTGGACACAATTATTTATGAAGAAAAGAGGTGTAACACAGAGCATAAATACAAAATTGTGTTTCTTTTACTTTTTATTTTAGAAACAATCTTATTTTACATATCAATCCCCCATTCCCTCACCCTCTCCTCCTCCCATGGCCCCACCGATCCCCTAACCCACCCACACCTACTCCCCAAGAATAATGAGGCTTTCCATGGGGGATCATCAAGGTCTGTCACATCATTTGGGGGAGGGCCTAGGCCCTCTTTCTTGTATGTGGGCTGCAATAGTATCCCTCCATAGGGAATGGCTCCCAAAGTCCATTTGTGCTCTAGGGATAAACACTGGCTCCACTGTTAGAGTCCCATAGACTGCCCAGGCCTTCTAGCTGGCATCCACATTCAGAGGGCTTGGTTTGGTTTGGTTCTTCAGCGTTATGACTGAGGTCTTTGTGCTTTCACTAGGTCAGGTCAACTAAACACTGAGCCATACTTTTGGAATCCAGTTGTAGAGAGGGAGAAGGGAAAAGCAAAGGAGCCAAGCTGTGCTGGAGAAACCCACAGAAACAAAATTTTTTTTGTAGCTGAATCTGGATCATACTGTGCAGAAAGGAGAACTATAAGGGATAAGGTCATAGAAGAGACAAAAATCAGACCACACAGAACAATCTGCGTCACTTATAAAACAAAATGGAAGAATGGCATACACTGGCTCATAGAAAATAGGAACACAGTGCATTATGTACTGAGAATAGACTAAGTAGAAGATAAGCAAAATGGGTAGGCCGAGCTTCACCCAGAAAGTGGTGGTTTTCAGACTTCAGTGGTAGTTGTTACATGTTTATGTGTAAACCTCTCTCTCTCTACTATAGGAGAATCTTTGGTTTTGTTCCTCATTTTTTCTACAGAAAATCTTTATAGGTTTAGTCTCTGCAGGCCTCTAAGGCTGTCACTCCTGTTTGCCTGTTTTAGGTTTATCACCTTTGTAGGATGATGATATTGTGCCCAAAAGAAAAACCTGGAAGGCAGCATGAGATAGCAGACCCAGAGGCACTTGGGCTCCTGTCTGCCCTGATTTTCCACCACCAGAGATTAGGTGCTTACACTCTGTGTCTTCTCAGCGCCCCATCTTCCTCACACATGTAACACACATGCAGTGCAACCACAGTGGTGAGGACAGAATCCTAAAACTCAAGAACTGACCTCTGGGATATGAAAATACCTCACTCAACAATTTCTTCATAACACAGATGAAGTTCAGCATTTCTTTTTTATCATTTTTTATTTTAATTTTAAATGGCTTGTTTTACATGTCAATCCCAGTTCCCTCTCCCTCCCCTCCTCCCGCACTCCCGTTCCCCCCACCCTCCCACCTTATTGCCAAATCCTTCCACATAGGGGATATCTAGAGTCTGTCATTTCACTCTGGGTAGGGTCCAGGCACTCCCCTAAGAGTCCAGGCTAAGAGAGCATCCCTCTTTGTGCTATAGGCACACGATGACTGCTTGTATTCCAGGGATAGACACTGGTCCACAGCTCAGGGCACCATAGGTTGCCCAGGCCTTCTCGCTGACACTCACATTTGGGGGGTCCAGATCAGTCCCATGATGGCCTCCCCACTGTCGCTCTGGGGTCCAAGAGCTCTCCCCTGTTCAGGTCAGCTGTCTCTGCTGGTTTTGCCAGCCCATTCTTTGCCAATTTGCTCATCACTCCTCTCTCTCTGTCACTGGGTTCCTTGGGTTCAGTTCAGTGATTAATTGTGTGTTTGCCTCTGCTTCCATCAGTCACAGGATGAAGGCTCCCGGATGGTTATAGACATCAAGTTCATTATCAGGAATGGGCATTCGAGGTGGTCTCTCCACTATTGCTTAGCTTGCCAGTGATCTAAAGGGAC
>NW_024433495.1:0-2627 GCF_017639785.1 Mesocricetus auratus | reverse complement strand
CCAGAAGACCAGCCCACACAGGAAAGACAGCAGCCCTTCAAGGACCCCAACCCCAGCAAGTCCAGCTTCAAGTGAGATTGGGTCTCCATTGGGGAACCCCCACCCATCACCCATCACTTTGATCTTCCGGGGCCGCTCCTGGCATCCAGAAGACCAGCCCACACAGGAAAGACATCAGCCCTTCCAAGCCCCAAACCCCAGGAGTCCAGCTTCAGGTAAGATTGGGTCTCTGGCGGGGATCCCCGAACAACACCCATCCCCTTGATCTTCCGGGGTGGCTCCTGGTATTCAGAAGACTGGTCCACACAGGAAAGACATCAACCCTTCCAGGCCCCAAACTCCGTGTCAGCATCCCCAGCTTCAGCTTCAGGAAGGAAGGAGACCAGTAGAGATGGAAAGACCCCACCAGCACCCACTGGAAGAAGAGATGGGAAGAAGACAGAATAAGAGCTCACTCAGCAATAGAAAGACAAACATGACTCTAGGAGAAAGCCTGTATGCCACCATTAACCATGTGACTTACTAGAGGCACATACAGATGAGGTAATAAAAGGGCGGTGTACCACACCGCTAACCACACCCACTTTACGCAGGACTAAAGATGTAAACAGCCAGACGTAAAGACGTATATGTATGTAGGCGCTGAACTACGTCACTAGCCAGGCCCACTTTTGGGCATGGCTAGTGGGCATTATGGGGGAAGACATAAAAGACAGTACACAGGAAGTCTTGGTCTCTTTTCCCAGAGTTTGGCTTCCTGTTCGGCAGCGGGAAACTACTTGGCTCATCTGGGTTCCCTGTTTGGTATCTTGTGAGTAATTTCTACAATAAATACTTAGTTTTACTTTCAGTAAGTGTGTCGCTTATCGTTACAGCGTCATTTGGAGCATCATTTGGTGTCGGAAGTTTTGGAATCCGGATCAAGGCACCCAGAAAAGTGGCTGCTCCTCGACCGGACCAGGCACACGTGGACTCTCCTTTCGCTAAGATCCTTACCAGTTCACTCGGCAAGGCACGATTCCTGCCAGCAGGAACCAGCACCTTCTACCTGCCGGTAAGGTTAGGTAGTATTCCGAGATTTCTCTCGCAGCCACGTGCTGTTTTACTGGTGGCCTGCTGACTTTGGCCATGCACTGTTTCGCTAGCAGCCTGTTGATTTTGGCTTGAATAACTCCA
This sequence comes from Mesocricetus auratus, assembly GCF_017639785.1. Taxonomy (NCBI): domain Eukaryota; kingdom Metazoa; phylum Chordata; class Mammalia; order Rodentia; family Cricetidae; genus Mesocricetus; species Mesocricetus auratus. The sequence continues at coordinate 1,451 of NW_024433495.1, read as the reverse complement.
CTGGTAACAAACTTAACTACTTTATACAATGTTAACAGTTAATATTATGATGCAGGATGTTAAGAATTTTCTTGTTTTTTGTATGGATGGGATTTTAGAAAGGGTTGAGGACCTACCTGAAAGGTAATTTCTACCCACGTTGGTGATTATTGGTTTCATAATCAATATAATTTTGCTTATATAAAATGGCTTAAAAATAGGTCATACGGTCATCACAGAATAGTTTTGAAATCTTAATACAAAGAATTCAGGAAATGCAAAATTCCTTGCAGGATAGTAAGAAATGGTTGGTAGAAAATAATCAGGATATTAAAAATGATAATGTAGGTCTGACGAACAGGTTTAAAGAGACGGAACACAAAATTGAATTACTTTCAGGAAAAATGTGTTCAACAGATAGAATTGAAAAAGTGGAACATAATGTTGAGTCATTTAACCAACAAAAGTGTTCCATGGTCAATGATTTCACTAGCAAACTACAAATACTGGAACATAAGATTGAAATGCTAACAGAAAAGAATTCTTCCAAGTCTGAGAGCAATGATGAACTAACTGATAGAATGTCATTTGTGGAAGGCAGTTTACATGCCATTGAGGTACTTTCTAAGGATGAGAATATTAAATATTTGGAATCACATGTAAATGATGAATGTAAAAAAAATTTAAGATTCCATGACGTCATTAGAAAATTATTTGTCCCAAGAACTTCAAGAGCTCAAAGAAACAATGATGAATAGACTGCAGGATATAGAAGACGTTCAATCTAATACTTCAGAATCAGACATACAGGTCAGGACAGGAGTTTCCCAACACCTCTCAAATGCCGGAAGGATCTCCTGAAGGTTGCTGTGCATTCACCTATGGTTTTCCCAGTATCTGTAACAGAAAAACCAGCAAAGAAAAAAAAATCACATGGTCCCATTGCTTATCACTGGGAACCTATACAGATGAAGGATCTAAAGGAAATCAAGGAGGCCATTGTCTTGTATGGTCTTCATTCTCTCTTTGTCAGAGAGCTCCTAACCTCATGGGCCACTGTAAATATAGTAACCCCAAAAGACTGGAGCCAATTAGCCAGAGAGTATCAAATTCAGAAAGAAAACAATTTGGATTCTTCCACGTATCGTGAGATAGACACCTTTTTCTGGAGTTCTTACCTTCTACACGGATGCAAATAAATCAGGTAACGTAGGGTATAAATCAGGAAATATAAGTAAAGTAGTCCAAAAGACTGGACCCAATTAGCCTCTGCAGTGCTCGAAAATTCTTGTCAAATTCAATAGAGAGATTTATGGAGGCAAGAAGCAAAAGCCATAGAGATTCAGGAATTAAAGAACGGTCATGAAGTACACCAAGATAAGATTCTTGGGAAGGGTCCTTACGCTGATACCCTGGTTCAATCTGCATATGACGAGCACATGTTGTCTTTATGCCGTACAGCTGCTTTAAAT
>NW_024433494.1:0-1547 GCF_017639785.1 Mesocricetus auratus | reverse complement strand
TTTTAACATTGCAATAAATACTTTCTTATCTTGTGTCCTAGTTTCCTTTCCGAACCAAAACTTGTCTAGAGCCTTGGTAATAACCTTCATTAAATCTGACGATCCCTGCTGTCAGCTTTGCTCCCCTGCCTGGTAACCAACACCTTAACTTTTGTTTTCATAACCTCCTTCACTCCACACCACCTCCAAGTTTCTTGTAACTATACTTATTACTTCAAGTACACATTTAAAAATTTTTGGAGATTAAATTTTTATTTCATTCTATTTTTTAAGGGAAGTTGACTCAATTTATTTTAAACAGGAGGCTATTTCTACAAACTCATAAGTGATGTCTTTAATTTGAACTTTTTCCAGTTGTGAATGGCAGTTGTGCATGGACACATATGTGGTTTCAAAACAAGGCCGTCAATTAAGCCAGAAGGATGTTTGCCTTTAAGTACTTCTCTGTGTCATTGCGGTTATAGGGACACAGATGTATGTATAAGCATATAATCCCCTAGCATGTGCACACCTGACAATACCATGCTATTACACAACATTCAAATACCATTAAGATCACCGTACTCCCAATAACCTCCCAGCATCCCACACTCCTCTACACATCACACATCCCTTTATCCACTCCCATTCTCCTTATCACAATACCCCTCAATTCTCCCTCCTCCAGTACCCCAACACCTCCATACTCTTCCATGTCCCTCCAAGTCCAGTGGTCCTCAACCTTCCTAATGCTGTGTCCCTTCACAATATAGTTCTTTATGTTATAGTGACCCCCAACCATAAATTTATTTTTGTTGCTACTTCATAACTGCAATTTTGCTACTGTTGGGAATCTTAATGCAAATATCTGATATGCAGGAAGATATTAGGTGACCCTTGTGAAAGGGTCATTGACTCCCAAATAGATCATGACCCACAGGCTGAGAACTGCTGCTATAAATCTATCCCACCTCCATCATGTTCCTATAACGCCATTTCATCTCTCTGGTTCCTCACACATGTTCGCAAGTCTCTTCCACGTCTATATACACCCACATAGTCAATCCTCTGTAATTCATCTTTTTTACCTCAATCCCCTACCTGACTGGGACTTCATGATGTATGTGATCCTTAACTACAGGTGAATATTAGACTCATCCTGGAAAGATTATTAATGATTCCCTCTGCCTGGGGTGTCTCCCAGTGATTCCAATTAAATTTACATAGGTAAGGTTTCACAGTAACATTTCAAATGGGTGTCTTAGTTGGTTTCATTAGGTAGGCTGGACGAGAATAGCAGGCTTAAGTGGGGGGAGGGACTGTGGTTTTCTACCAGATTTTTTATGGAAGTTTAAAAGTGTACTGTAATTTTTAGAGCCAGACTGTCGGTACTGGGCTACTCTCTTAGGAAAAAAATCTTTGAGTTACTCTCTAGATATAAACAGTCTCTTTATTAACCAATGCTGAGAAATTCATGTCAGTTTGTATTATCTAGGACCATTGGCTTTAACCATGAGAAAGGAATGAAGGCATAGCTGCAGACCAACAATCAGTAATAATTGGGATCG
>NW_024433493.1:0-19365 GCF_017639785.1 Mesocricetus auratus | reverse complement strand
CATTTCCAGCACCTTCAGGTTTTGATGCCTGCTCTGGTTTGGCATCTCCATTTTCTGCTTGATTATTAGCAGCATCAGCCTTCTTTTCTTTCTCAAAAATTATGGGACTAGAAAATGTACATTTTCAGCTGAAATTTACATGTTTTAAGTGACTGTTTCATGGAACTTTCATCTTCTCTTAGACAGTCTTTTGCTGGATTATTTTATCATACTGTGTGAAGATGTGTCCCTGTTTTACATTGCCTGATTCTTTTAATAAAGAGCTGAATGTCCAATAGCTAGGCAAGAGAGAATAGGCAGGACTTCCAGGCAGAGACAGAAACTCTTCAATGAAGATAAGTGGATTCCCCAGCAAGACACATAGGAAGTTCGATGTACATTGTGGAGGAGAGGTAAAGTGAGACCATGTGGAAGAATGTAGATTAATATAAATAGGTTAATTTGAGTTATAAGAGCTAGTTCAGAACAAATCTAAGGAAGGCCGAACTTACATAATTAATAAGAAGTCTTTATGTCATTATTTTGGAGCTGGCAGCCCAAAGAAAGTTCAACTAGACCAGTTCTCTTGTTGAGAAGACAAAACCTTTTGATTAGGACCTGGGAGAGGCGGTGATTTGATATTTGAGGTTAATTTGAAATTCACTGTGAAGTAACTGAAGACATGTCAGAATTTGATTGTGCATAACATACGGCTGCCACTGATCCGTTAGTTCATGTTCTCAAAGTCAGTTGTGAAATTTTGTTTTAATTTGGACAAAAATGTATTTCAGAGAATTCAGCAGCTATGCCTTTCTGCAGGTAACTAGAGTTCTTGTTTGAATTATGTTTAACTGTCAATAAAATCTCTTTGTGAACAGCAGAAAAGACAGCTAACAGAGCTAAAGCACCCAAACTAGCATCAAGCAAATAACTTATTGTTCATCCCACAGTGGTGATCTGACGAGTTTCTATTTTTCATTATGTCCTAGGATTTGGAGGCTACAAATGTGGGCACTACAAAAAAGTCAGGACTCTGTCAACATAACTCAGGCCAATGTATTCTAACTAGGCCTAGCTCAGCACCGTTTCTTCTTGTTCTCTAAATTATGTCTGGGATAGAACACTAAGGAGAAGGAATCTTCCATTGATTCTCTGCTTGTCATGAAGATAGGAGTTGAACAGTTTCCATCCCACATTCAAGTGTAGCCTAGAAGACTATCTCCTCTAATAACCTCCGAATTGGCCAAAGTCAATAAACTTTTCCCTTGGCTTCTTATAGCAAAGACACTGTGAATCCTACATTCAAACTTTCACAGTTCTGTTTACTGTTTTCAGATTTGAAGTATGTCCCACTTCGCATTTTTATAAGTTCTGTTTGGTGTTTAGAACATTATTAAATCCCATCTCCTCCCCAAGGTCTCTAGGACTACGACAGTCTGAGTCTCTCCCCTTTCTACAGGCACTCACTCTCAGTGAAGATATTGTAAAGAACACAAGTCCCTGACTCTGTGAGTTTGCACTTGACTGTTCTATGTGTAAACGAAGGCTGGACTTTCCAAGTGAGCTTGTCAACACCCATGAGTAAAATCATGAGTTACATAGACATTTCTCCTCCTTTCCTGAGTTCCTGGGTCCCTTGCAGGCTTCAAGCTCTACTCACAGACTAAAATAAGGACTGGAAAACATGACCCATAGACAATATGTACAATGGGGTTATTCCCTAGAAGTGGAAAGCAATATTTAAGAACTCTAGTGCATTAAATAGTTGAGGATAGTGCCTGGCCATTAGCAGAGTTCAAAGACCTTTTAGTGGAGAAATAAAGACTTCATTTCACATGGAGGGTTTAGAGCTTAGTTATTAGTACATACTCTCAAACCTGGTTCTCTCCCTTTAAAACAATATTCATGATTGTGCACAGTTTTCTCAGCCTCATGAGCAGAAACATTTTCAGATCACAGATATGGTTAAAAAACTAAGTACCCAAGTCAGAATATTTACTGACTTTACTGCTGAGAGTATAGGTGTTGTAGATAATGTATCCTCACAGTATCCTTACTGCTACAGTTCTGAGATTTATCAGGAGGATCCTAACAGAATACATTCTTACTGTTCTACTCTTCATCCTATGCTGGGAACACTGTGGAAGAAAAAGCAGGCATGACCTGGAAGCCAGCTTAACCTGACGCACTGTACTACTAAATAAGAAACACTCACACCATGGTCCTGAATATTCTCAGAAGCCAGAACACTGAATTCTGAAGTAGTATGAGTAGCTTGTTGCTGGCTTGATGAAGAGTCTTCATATGCCACATTTCCTTTTATGTACTTCTTCCCCAAGAGACCCTGATGATGTGAGTGCTCACTGCCCAATCTTGGGAAATGTGCTAACCAATCACAGTCAATAGGCCTCCCCTGTATAAGTGGCTGTTCACATACACTAAAGCAGAAGCTGTTCCCTGAAACTGTCTACAGACTGGTTCATCTCCTTGCCCTGTACCAATCCATGGGCATTGCCATTATCTCAGATGATACCCTGGTAACGACAGGTCGAACACTTTGTTATTTTCTTTTTCCAAGGCTGAAATGGAGTTATATATTTAAGTTGCAATTTCCTAAAATAAAGATAGTGTAATTTTAGATGTTCACCTCTATGACATCAACATTTCAAAGTTCTTCTCTTCAGGAAATAATTCATTTCCCTCCTCTGTTCACTCGTAAATTAGTTCCACTAACACTCAAAGCTTATTTGGTTCCAGGGCAGAATATCCATTGCCTCTCTTAACAGCAAAATGATTTATACCTTTGAAGCACATAGAAGTAATTTGATGACTACATTTTTTTCTACTTCCAGATCTGTTCTCCCCTCCCTGAAAAGATGAGCAGACAAAAGTACAAAACTTTACAATATTCAATTCAATTAGGTTTATTATAATAAAAGAAGAGAAAATGATGCATTGAAGGAGATTTTTATATGTGAAATATATTAGTTTATGGAAGATCTTTGAAGTTCATAATTGAGTTACCCTATCCCCATTCATGATGTATTCATCACACAAATTCTCAGGGTTCATGTCTGCAATAGTGAGAAATAATTAATAGTGAAAACAGGTAATCAGTCCTTAATAAATCTGGAAATCCAAGATTATCAGTCACAGCTAAGTTTAATTTTTATTATGGAAATTAACTATACTTACTTAGTTTTAAACATTTAACATTTTATGTTTAGTAACATAAAAGTTGTGAAAAGATTAAAAGATAAATATTACTAGGTGCTTATGCCTTGTATAGGCATAGAGTAAAAAAGATCTTAATTGTACAACTATATGACATAGTCAAATTATAAAATTTCCCAACTTGCAACTCTTAAAGTTTTCAATTTTGTGTTTTGTTTTTCTGAGATGTGATTTCTCTGTTTAACAGCCCTGGCTATCCTAGAACTTCCTCTGTAGACCAGGCTGGCTTTGAACTCAGAGATCTGTCTGTCTCTGCCTCCCAAGTACTGGGATTAAAGACCTGCATCACCATGGCCTGGAAACATTTTCTATTTTAGTTTAAGTGTAAAACCTATCAAAAGTTTTCTCTATACCAAATTCAAAAGTCATGGTTAGTTACCAGCAGATATTTTATTTGCTTGTTAACACAGGGAAATCTGAATCTACATAGTAATCTATGTTAGTCTGTAGATATAATTTGTTTGCTTGTTTTGTTTTCAAGATAGGGTTCCTCTATATTGCTTGGAGCCTGTCCTAGAACTCACTGTGTATACCAGACTGGCCTCGAATTCACAGAGTTTCATCTGTCTCAGCCTCCTGAGTTCTGGGATTACATCTCCTGAGTTCTGGGATTATATCTACAATGCCTGGCCTTGTAGATATAATTTAAATAGGTATCTTCTTCAATTCCAGAAATACCCCATCCACAAAAGACACCACTTAATAACATTCAAAGTCTATATCTCCACTAGGGTTCTGGTCTTCAAAAGCTGCTCATCCAGTCCAGTTTACAGTTCAATCAGCCAGAGAAGAGCCTCTGCTCTTAGCACAGGATGGTCTCTAAAATGCCTCCAGTTTGTTCAGCTGTCTCTCTGCAGGTCACCCAGGACTGATGGCACATCTGAAGCCCAAGCATATCTTTATATGCAAAGTCTGTCCCATTTCCGTGGAGTTGAACGCTAATGAGAACCGAACAAAACTCACTCTCCTCGGTGGTATCCAAGGCCCCCTAGTGAAACAAAATGGAGCAGAACAGGGGAACCTCGTTATGGGTTTTTATAAGTCAGCAGTGCATTAACTCGGTCAGTTCATGTATTTTCCTGGAATGGCAATATTGGGCAACTGGACAACTTAATCGAAAATGTGATTCTCTATGTTGTAAAGAGCAAATAATGTGAATTAATTTGCATTGACTCAGGAATCAAATATCTCCTGAAAGATTAACTGTTCTGGGACTAGCAAATTCATAGTTGTAAAGTTATCATTTAACCATTTAATGTGTAAGATTCCATTCATTATTTTGTCTTTAATATTTTTCTTCTTGAAGTAACCAGATATTTTTTAAAAACTTGAAATGTTTGATATCTCAAAGTAAAAAACAGCATTGCTGAAATATAACCTAGACACATTTTCACACATACATATACTAGCTGCTCTCTAGCAAGCAAAAACTGACCTGCCTTAAACATGTTATCATCTCATTAATTAAATTTGAAACTTGTATAATGTTAGAAAATACATAAAATTAAAATCTAAAACACAATCATTTGTTGATAAGGCCTATTGACACAAATTGCAAATAGACACAAAGTTGTCTTTAATTGGATACAGTATAACCTAATGCACAAACACTTGGGCTATAGACTTACTCACACAAGAAAACTTGTTTGAATTACCTTCAGAGATAAAAGTTGTCTTAAAAATAGCCTAACTAAAGACGAAATTGTACATCTGTAGGCATACATGGTAGGAAGCATCCCAAATTCAAGCATTCTAGAGGAAAAGTGTTCAGCAAAATAGTTTGTTTCCTAAAGTCTTTAAAAAGAATGAAAACTAACCAAAAATTGCTGGAATTAACATTCATTTTGCCAATCTCCATGCATAAAATGAGTGTACTCATTCGTTAATGGTGAAGAAATAAAAATGGCAGTTGCCCAGAATCTACAAGGAGAAAAAGGAAAAACATGGAGAAGCACTTTAATCAGGAACAGCAGAACAGGTGTATGCAGATGTCCTCTGGCAGCTGTGACACTGTTAATCTCCAGCTTTTTTTAGTGGCTCTAGAACAATGGCATTGATCATGATAAGGTGTAAGGCAGAGACTTGACACTGAGAGAAGTGTGTAGTAACTGCCAATAGGAAGCATTTACACGCCACAGAGTCCTGCCCTAAATGACTCACACACTCATTTGTTGTCTTATCACTCCTATAAAATATCCTCATGCAGTTGAGAAATTCATGAAGAAAAATTTGCAAAGTCTTAGATATTAGAGTCTGACTTGCTACTTTGGCTTTGGAAATCCTGACACGTTCAGAATGAGGCCTGCCTCTCCTCTGCATTAGGAAGATGCATCACAGTTCACACAATCGTGAATCAAGGGAGAACAGCAACATTTTAGTGGAGGTTTTCAATGCTCACCTTGCTCTGATACGGAGAGATTCTACTTTTTCCTATTACAGTCAATTTTGCCATTTTGCTGTAACAGAAAAGGCTGTGTCTTCTGGGTTTGTGTAAGTAAACTGCAAACTTCGCACATCAGGTAAATCACCTACCATGCTCCTCAGAATATACCTCTGTCATTGACTTTCATAGGACCGACCTGAAAAGGTGACATCTATACTGCCAAAACCACGTTATTTAGAGTTATGGGAAGGATTACATTCATAGCATTTGATTAACAAACAGGAAAAGTCTGAAATTGAAGCATTGGATTGTGAGATGAGCAGGAGAAATCTGCATTTTGTCATCTAAATCACAGAACACCTTTGCTTCTCAGTGAGCTGCAAACTCTTCATGCCCCAGTGCAATTAGTGTGGGAAGGGGGATTTTCCAGAAGAATTTGTGGTCAGCCTCATTTCCTAGCACACAAAATAGATGCCTTTTAAGCTCAGAAAGGCTTGTACAAGTCAAACAAGCTGTCATTATGAGCACAATAGCCAGGAGGCTTGAAAGCGGTGCCTTTAATTTTGATGGTTTGAAACTGTTTCTTTTGTCAAGTACAGTAGAATTCAGTCATTGACCTCTACTGAAGCTCCTTATCTACATTTCTTGTGGGGGCAGGAGGCTTCAAGACAGGGTTTCTCTGTGTAGCTTTGGAACCTGTCCTGGAACTAGCCTTTGTTGACCAGGTTGGTCTGGAACTCATAGAGATCCACCTGCCTCTGCCTCCCAAGTGCTGGGATTAAAGGCATGTCTGGCCCCCTCATCTTGATCTGCAAAAGAATGTGACACCCTTTCTTCAACCAGGCTATAACTCCTAATAGTGCCACTCCTTATGGGCCTGTGGGGACCATTTTCCTTCAAGCCACCACAGCTGCCCTAAAAGATAATGAGGAACCTGTCTGACTTCATTTTGAAGTCAAGGGCCATTATATTGTATTGTTAAAACAACATTCCTATTTATTGTGAGAGCTGGGTTTCTGTTTTTAAGTCTGTTTCCTGGAACCTTCTCTGCCCCAACCCCAAATCTTGACTTGTTGAGAATATCCAAACCATTTCTAAGCAACCTAACCCTCCCTAATTAGTGACTACCTACATGTCAATGCTTATTTTTTGTTTTTGGATTTTTGCTTTTGATATTTTTTTCTGTACTTTCTTACTGATCCATTGTCTTGTGTCTATAAAACTGCTTTTGTCTATAAACCTACAAAAGGTGCTCAGGGCTGCTCACTCAACTTGAAGCCTGTCAGTGGTCAGTTCTGCAGTCTAAATAAAATCTATATCTCACAGAAACAGACTCCAGGCTCCAAGTAATCTTTGCTTTAAAGTCATTTGTAATCTGAAAAAATGGGATATTTCAAGTCTTGAGATTCTTGTTCCTCTGTTTTCATTCGGGCTCCTGTTTTATTAATAATTTTGTCTTCTATTTAAGCATTTAGCTCACATTCCACTAACAGCAGTGAAATGAAAACAGGGCAGTTCATACTTTGCTTGCAAATCTCCTCAATTAAATGTCTAAGCCCATTGCTTGCTAGTTCTATTTTTTGCCACATACTAGGAGCTGAATTGTCTTCAATATCTATTTTTTAATAAATGTTTATTCATTCCTTTTATTTACCAGGATACCTAGTCTTCTGTATTCAACATCATGCAACTGAGAACCCAGAAGAAGCAGCTTAAATGTCACTATTTAGCAATCAATATATTCAAGACAATGTATTGTTTTCCTGCTGGTAAATTAGTTTTTCACTTCTCTTTACCTAACTCTAATGTCAGGCAAACATTTGAGAGCTATTGGTTATATTCTTACCTTAGTACTGGTACTAAAATCTCTCTTTGTTTCATATGATAAAATGTATCACAAAATAAGTCATTTAAAGGAAACAACAATAACATCAAATCCACAGAAACAAAAAGTATGAAGAAGTCACTATCCAGCAGCCAGAGCTAACTCTACACACTGATCTACTGTTACTTATTCCTGTCCTCTGCTGCTTAAAATAATTTTTGACCCTCCACGCAACCTGACATCATTAATTTCTGTGCCTCCATCTCCATTTAGCTTTTGTACTTAGGATTCTCCATAAAGTGGTGTGATCTCATTTTAAGAAATTACATTTGAACCTATCCCGCTTCGAAATGAGGATTTGTTCTCAGACATCAAGAAGACATGAGTGAGTAACCTACACCAAATCAGAACAACTCCTGCCAGCCAAAACAACCACGAGAAATAGGGTGCCAAAATCTAAAATGAATTACTCCAGTGTGTGGAGTAAAATGGTATATTCAGAGAAAATTTAAAAGGGCATCAAATCATAATAACCACAGAGACAGAACTACACAGAGCCCATAAGGAGGATGCTGGGGAAATGATAGGAGATACACACATCAAAAGCCATGACTGATGATTCCCACAGAGAAATCCTAACGTTTTGTATTGAAGGCTGTTGTTTCATTAGGGTTCAGCAAATTCTCTGTGAGGGCTATTTATCAACTTGGATGCAGGAGAACAATCTTTTCACTTAACTTTTACATGTGTATTTGGACAAGCTTTGTTGCTTATGGCCTTATGATATGCCAGTCTCCTGATCAAGGAAGCAAATATAACTGAAGTGCTTGGTACTAAGCTGTTAGAACTTTACCATTTTCTTCTCAAACATGACTCATAGCAAAAGATTGAGTCCAGTAAATCTATCAAAAGAAGCAAGTTGCCATGCTACTTCAACAATCAGTGCTAGCTATTACTGGCAGCAAGAATTTCTTAGAGCTGTGTCTTAATCTGAGTTACACTCAGGTGGACAATCCTTCCCTCTCTTGGTGCTCACTGGGGTCATATGCCTTGACCTCAATAGCATGATAGCAATTGAAGACTTCCTCTTCTCCATCCTTGCATAATATTTCCTCCCAAGTTTCCTTTTTATGGATAATCCTACCTACTGTCAACCTTTATGAAACCCTGACTATTGCAACTGGCAACAAAAAGGCCAAGAACTGAACAAGTTTGTATTTTCCCTTTTTTTGTGTATCTAAACTATCAGTGCAGGAGTGCTTTTGGATGTTGAAGTCCATTAACCAAAATCCTTGTATTTCTCCACTCTGATCACAACTGTCAATGTGTGATGATCACAGCAGGCCTACTAGGAATGAGTCAGTTTTCTCCTGAGATTATCATGTGGTGACAGAACACATGACAGTAGCATTGATTTTGTTGAAAATAAAGGTAGTAAGCAAAGAACTCATTGAGAATGTGTGACTTCTAAAGAATAAAGAAAATAAATATTGTCCAGATTTGCAGCTGATGAATATTAAACTGTTCTTTATATGACCTTCTGAATGCCTGTGATTCTGAGTCCATGATATTATATTATTCACATTACTGCATTCATTGTATGCAAAATGGGGACTACAATTATTCCGCGTGGTACATTAGCAAACCTTTGACAAGATGCTTATGGATTGCACATGATGACTTAGATTTTACTATTTTTATACAATTTTAGAATGAATAATTAAAGAGAATTAGTGAAAATATTCAAAACTACTTTTTCTTAAAAAATAATCTTTCAGTGGGGGAGGGTACTAGCAAGGGATTCATTATAGCATCTTCTTATTGCACATATGCTCTTTCAGATACAATTCCTTAAAGGAATAAACATCTACAATGATTTCTTTGTGTTGTTTCAATTCCATGAACATATGTTCTCATTTTCCATGGCCCACGTCGGTGTGTCACACAAGAAGAGTTCTGCAAAGGAGGAAATCAGGAGGCACGAGTTATAGTCTTCATATATCTCTTTATCTTGTCTCTTTCTGAACATGATGTTGATGTTCATCTTTGTACTATCATCTCAATTCTACTTCCTCAGAATATTTGTAGGTTAATAAAATAAAAAGGTATGAAAGAAATAAAAATTAATATCCATATACATGACTAAAAGAAAATGTGTTACCTTGAAACATAGACAAGGGTTTCCCTGGGAAGGGGAAATAGAGGAGAATTTGCAGCTGGAATGAAGGATGGTAACAGGAAGGACCAGGTGGGAATGATACTGGGATGGAAGTAAGGAGACAGTAATTGGAAGTATGGCATGAATTGAGGGGCACTTGGGGGGCCATGTAGAAACCTAGTGTGTTGGCAACTCACTGGAATCTATGACAATGTCCCTAGTGAAGTCTCCTAGTAATTGGAGACACAGTGCTCAAACTGGCCATCTTTTATAATCAGGCAAGTCTCCTAGCAGTGGAGCTAGTTCATCAAGTCCACCACAAAACCTTCAACCACAGTCCGTTCTGCCTGCAAGATATACTGACATATAGATGGCACAGAAGTCGTAGGAGTGCCCAACCAATAAAATGGAGGCTCACGGATGAGGGAGCCCACACTTGACCCTGCCTGCATGGCCAGGAACCAGAGATTGGACAGTTTGGAAACCCAATGTTGCCTGGCCATAGATAAATGTGTAATAAAATAAGTAAGTAAGTAAATGCCAATGAAATGATTCCCAATGATATTCTGCTATACTCATAGATTGGTTCCTAAGCCAATTGTCATCAAAGAAGTTTGATTCAGCAAATGATGGAGCAGATGCAGAGACCCACATTCAAACACTAGACCGAGCCAGGAGAACCCTGCAGATGATGGGTAGGAAGGATTGTAAGAGCAAGAGAATACTTCCCACATAATGAACTAAGAAGAAACCTGAAGTGACAAACACTGATCCTATATCAGTCTGAGCATATATCTTATGGTTGTATAGCTTGGTGGTGTTCCTGCGGGCCTCGTAAAAGGAGGAGTGAGCGTTCTCTAACTCCTTTGCCTGCATTTGACACCATTTTCCTCCTACTGCTCCTCCTACTTGGTTGTCTCCTTGTCTAACCCTGATATGAAGGTTTATACCTGGTCTTATTATAACTGGGAGGCCTACTGTCCCTCTCTCACTCTCTCTCTCCTATGTGTCTCCCTCTTCATCCCTCCTGTGTTTCTATGGAAAATGAAGGAGAGGATCTGGGAGAGAGGGGAGATGGAATGAGGAACAGGGAAGAGTGGAAGGAGAAGAAACTGTGACAAGGTTGTAATTAATATATGAGAGAAATGGAACCTCTAACAATGGAGCCAGGGTTTATTCCTAGGCCCAATGGGGGATACTATTGCAGCCTAAATAGGGAAAGGAGAGCCTAGGCTCTCCCCCAAATGATGTGATGAACTTTGATGATCCCCTGTGGAGGGTATCACTATCCCTGGTGTGGTGGGTAGATTGGGGGGGTTGGTTGGAAACATGGGAGGATAAGAGGGTGAAAGAATAGGGAGATAGATACGTAAATAAGAGTGTCTCTAAAAATAAACAACTATTTTAAAAGTTAAAAAATGTACAAATACTAGATTACAATACTTGTTTTGAACTGAGTTCTACTGACATTGCTCTGACATTACTTGTAAGTAACCCCCACACAACTTCCTATTCACTGTGGAATAAAGTATCTAACAACAACATGAAGGTGAGACACAATTATTAGATTCTTGCAACTTGTTAAATTAGTCTTTATGACTCTTTATTGGCAGTGTTTTAAGTGTCTCTTGCTGATTGAGTCTTTCAAAAGTGTTTTAGAAAGAATTGGGATGAGATTAATAAAGAGTGATCTTCACAACTCATTCTATTATGACTCAATCTAACTTTCATAAAATATGCAAAGATTGAATGTATAGCTAGACATGTTTTTACATGTGCACACACCTCTGAAAGCATCACTCAGCTCAACCAAATAGGACATTTGTTTCACTATTATGTTTTCCATTGTGTCTCATTCCTTCTGTTTAATAATTTCTTGTCCAGAATGTAATTACCATTTTCTTTCAAATACTATACTAACTGTCCATATTTCTGAATTTCATGTAAGTGGAAGAAGATACAGTCTTTTGTGCCTAGCTTCATCTATGAAATATATATCACAGAATTTATTTCTGCATAGTTTTCTTACTATCTATATTACATAATTGCAGTGACCATGGGCACCAGTAAAAGTAGGTCACTCACTGCATGCAAATAAACTTTATGATAGGGAGAATTTATTTAGATTATTTACAGAATAATACTTGTAAATTTTAGTTGTTAAAATTTCTATGAGATTCAGAACTAACATTAGAATTGCCTAAGGATTTTAAAGATATTGGGAAACAGAGAAGAGATTTTATATGCAATATGAGTGTGCTCAAAATGGCCACTGACTTCAAAATTATACAGCTCATAATTGTTTGTATTTCACATTTAGTAATTTTAGGACATGGTTGATCTAAGATAATTTAAACTATAGAAAACAAAATTGAAGTTGCATGAGAACTCTGTCTAGATGGCCTTTGAGGTTACCATTGAATTTATGTCTCTGCCTTATCTTTCTTTTCAACAACATCAGTCCTACTGAGATCATGACCCATCCTGATGTATCGCGGATGCCTTGTAACTGGGTTATGTTTGTAGACTCATCATTTCCAAATAGTGTGAAAAAATCTCATCCTGTCTTCCTCAACTCATGCCTGACATTAAGAGGAATATTCTTTTTTTAATTTAAGTTAGAAACAAGCTTATTGTACATGTCAATCCAAGTTTCCACTCCTTCCCTCCTCCTCTGCTTCCCACCAAACCCCTACTTCACCCCCTTTCTGCTCTAAAGGGAGGGGGATATTCAAAGCCTGTTATATCATTTGGAGCATGGCCTAGGGCCTAGGCCCTCCCCCATGTGTCTAGGTTGAGAGAGTATCCCTCTATATGGAATGCGATCCCAAACTCCATTTGTATACCAGGGATAAATACTGATCCACTGCCAGAGGCCCCATAGAATGCACAGATCTCCAAACTGACGTACAAGTTCAGTGGGTCTGGAATAGTCCCATATTGTTTTCCCAGCTATCACTATTGTGTCCATGAACCTCCCTTAATCAGGTCAGCTGTTTCTGTGGTTCTCTCCAGCCTGGTTTATTTGCTCATCACTTCTCCCTCTCTGCAACTGGATTCCTGGAGTTTGCTCAGTGTTTAGCTGTAGGTGTGTGCTTTTGCTTACATCAGCTACTGGGTAAAGATTCTAGGATGGCACATGAGGTAGTCATCAATCTCATTATCAGAGAAGGGCATTTAAAGGGAGCCTCTCCACTATTGCTTAGATTGTTAGTTGGGGGTCATTATTGTAGATCTCTGGACACTTCCCTAGTGCAAGATTTCTCTTCAAACCTATAATGGCTCCCCCTATTATCATAACTCTTTTCTTGTTCTACTCTATTCTTCCCCTGGCTCAATCTTCTTTCTCTCTCATGTCCTTCTCTCCCCTCATTTTCTCCATTTCTCCTTCTCCTAACTCCTTCTCCTCTCCCTCCATGCTCTCACCTAGCTCTATTCCCTTCTCTGGGAGACCATGTATGTCTCTTTTAGGGTACTCCTTATTTCCTAACTTCTCTGGGGTTGTGGATTGTAGGCTGGTAATCCTTTGCTCTATGTCTGAAATTCATATATGTGTGAGTACATACCATGTTCTTTTTGTGACTGGATTATCTCACTCAGGAAGGTTTCTTCTAGTTCCACATATTTGCCTGCAAATTTTAAGATTCCATTGTTTTTTCTGCATGAGTGATACTCCATTGTAAAAATGTACCTCATTTTCTACATTATTTCTTCAGTTGAGGGGCATCTTGATTGCTTCCAGATTCTGGCTATTACAAATAATGCTGCTATGAATATGTTTGAACAGATACCCTTGTTGAAAGATTGTACATCTTTTAGGTATATGCCTATGAGTAGAATTGCTTGATCTTGTGGTAGACTTATGCCAATTTTTCTGAGAAAACTCTGTACTGATTTTCATAGTGGCTGTACGATTTTGCACTCCCACCAGCAGTGGAGGAGTGTTCCACTTTCTCCACAAACTCTTCAGCATAAATTGTCATTAATGTTTTTGATTTTAGCCATTATTACAGGAGCAAGATGGCATCTCAGAGTTGTTTTAATTTGCATTTCCCTGATGGCTAAGGATGTTGAGTACTTTCTTACATGTCTTTCAGTCATTTTGATTCCTCTTTTTTAGTTCTGTACCCCACTTTTTAATTGGTTTATTTGTTGTTTTGGTGATAAGTTTCTTGAGTTCTTTGTGTATTTTGGAAATCATCACTCTGTCAGAAGTTGAGTTGGTGAATCTCTTTTCCAATTTTGTGGGCTGCATTTTGTCTTCTTTTTTTAGCCCACAGGGAATCATATTATTTTATGTTTGTCAAAAACATATATGATATGTGTGTTATATTTATACACATACATAGATATTATTCCCAAACATGTATTCACAAACACATACACACATACATACATATACATATATGTGTATATATATGTATATACATAGATACATACATACATACATACTGGTTAAATGAAGTCATACCACATGCAGTGATAATGCTCCCTCCAATGCCAATAGACTATCTAGCAAAACAGACAGTACTGGGCATCAGTAACCTCCTTTTGAATTGTTGGTCAGGGGAGTTTGTAGGAAAAAGGGGCCAAAGAAACACACTATGAGCAAAGCCAAAGAAACATACTTTGGCCCTGAAACCAGAGTCAAATCTGGCCCAAACCCTGTGCAGAAAAGTAGACAATCCCTCAGCAGGAGATTGAAATCTGACCAATTACCCACCCTGGAAACACTTTGCCTGCCCCCAAGAGTCCCTATATAAACCCTGTGTCTCTTCAGCTTGTGAATGTCTGCTTCTTTCTACCCTGTCAGAGGCAGCCACTCTCTTGGATACTTCCCTCCAAATAAACCCCTTAGATTGGCTTGGGTGAAGATTTCTTTTGCAGTGGAGCCGAGACAACCCTGGGAAGAGCAGGGAGAGCAGGGGAAATTCTTGGCTGTGTTCTTTGCTTTACAGAAGTCTCTCGGTTTTAGGAGGTTCCATTTAATATTTGTTGATCTCAGTGTCTGTGCTACTGATATTCTTGTTAGCAGACCAACTCCTCTACATTCTTATTGATAAGAGTGTCTTCCAGAGTTACAGATGACTCTGTATTAATGATCTACTGCAGTCTCTACATGGTACTGTTTTAGACTTCCAGCAGAAAGTGTTCCCAGTTTAGAGGTGGATTTTCCCAACTCAAATGATCTAGATTAAAGTTGCGTCTTCCTTCCTGAAGACACTTAAAGATTTCCTTTAATGCTGATAACTTCTCATCAGCTATCAATGCTTTATCAGTCCTGGAGACTTTGTGCACTTCATGTATAGTACATGAGGTTTGTCCAAATGCATCTTCCCCCTTACATAGTGTGATCTGTCCCTGCAACTCTGACATGGCCTTCCTACTTATCATTAGACACCACTCTGCATCTTTCACAAGGGAGGTTTTTCCACAAACTGCATCACAAATTTATTATTACTGAAATTAAAGCTTAATACTAAATCTAAATTTGAACAACTCTCTTATAAAACAGCAAATCTACATTGTAAAACCCAAGAATTTCAACAGTGATCACAGGGAAGTCCCAAAGCCTGTACAGAAATGAGGCATATAGGGAACACTGCCAAATAGAGAGGTCAACAGAGAGGAGTCATATGTGTAAAACCCTGTATTCTGTGACTTGTATATTATTGTTCTCACTAAATCTTCTGCACCTATTTATGTTCCAGAGATGAAAAAACTTCCAGGGCAGGATATAGGATATCTTCATATTAATGGTCTACTGCAGCATATATATATATATATATATATATATATATATAACCAACTTTTGATAAAACTTCATTTTATTTTGTGACCAAACAATACTTAAGACCAATAATAAAATAGTCATTTGTGCATTTCTAACTAACATTTTATTCATTCATGTGTATCTTCTGTTTTTAAACAAAAGGAAAAGTCCTATTCTGATAATTTGATTCATGCTTATGCTATTAAAATAACATTGAACCAAGTAAGACACTCATTATGTATGGAAATGAAATGATCCCCAGTAGAGAGAATATGCCCCAGAGCAGATTACATTAAAATAGTCCTACTCTTTGCAGTTCATCACTGACTCTTTTGTGGATATACTCATGAAAGGAGGGATGTTGATAACCTCAGGGGGTGGCCAGGGTGGGAGTGGGGAGGAGACTGTTACTTGGGTGATCCATACCACAGCTCTTCAAGTTACCCAGAGTGATTCTCTGATTGCATCTCAACCACAAGATGCCACAACAGTTGTTCTTGGGAGACAGTTTAGTCATATCTTTGTTTTGTTTTGTGCCAAGTCACATTTTCCATCATGCCACCATGTGATGCTTCCATTACATACAGATGCTGAGTCTGATACTACACATTATTACCTTACTCAGGAAAGTGATGGTTAACTGAAGATGAAAATGACAATAAAAACAGGAAAATAACATGCCCATGCTGCATGAAAAAACAAAGGTAAGTTGTCTGTTGTGTCCCAGGTCATATAGGGTAAACCCTGAGATATCCAATTTTATGCAATTTAAGACCTTTACTGCTATTGGAAAGGGCTTGTTCACCATCTCTCCCAGTTCAAGAAGAAACAAATTCAGATATCCAATTGTAAATTACTTTAAAGAAATTGCTTTCTATGTCTGAGATAACCAACCACTCCCCCTTGTGATAAAACATCAGAGAACTATGAAAGCTCAATAACAGAAAGCCATACCTTTGATTCATCAGATAAATGACCACATTAATTAACACAGTTGATAAAGTCCTTCACAGACTTCTCAAAACCTTTTTTTTCCAGGTGATTCTAGATTGGGCCAAATTGAAACATGAAAACCATCCTTTACAGTAATCTAACCCTTAGTATATGATTTATATGTGAATAGCTTACATCAACATCCATGAAGGTGCTTTATGAACAAAAGGAAGATCATAGTGAGAGCCTAAAATACTTACATAGAGCCTACTTCACAAGACAGAACTCATTCCTAGTACCCCTAAGTGGGCTCCAAACTTGTGGCTTGCTACTATTCTATCACAGCTATTATTCTACTAAATGGACACAGTAGCAAACTGACCCTACCACATTGTCTCTATAACATAGATAAATTCATCTTTCTACCCCGATTAGAAAAGCTCCCTATACAGTAGATAGTGATGAATATAGTGACTCACAGCTGGTACTTGTGCAGAGACTAAGAGAATGTGCAGTGCCCAGATCCAAATGAGACAGCTGTGTCACATCCCGCCCACCGGGGTTAACAGATAATCACAGAAGATGGTGTAGAAAGACCATAAAAGCCTGAGAAAAGGGTGTACTCTGAGCATTACAGTTCAGGTGCACACTTGAATGCACGGAAGCTGGGTTTGACTCAGACAAAATGAAGATAACCAAAGCCCAGAATGGATGGGAAAGGGATCATGAAATTCCACTCCGAGCTGAGAAGTTATTTGCAGTTCCTGTCTTCTGGGAAGAGGGAGTTGATTTTCTACAGGGTCGTACTCCTGAGAAGCTGCCTAGCTCCAGGAGATGAACACACACCCAATTACAAACTGGCAGCATTGAGTGGACTCAGTGAAGGGGTGGCCTGAGACAAAGAGAGAGGCAAAAGAAAGATGATAGATAGATAGATAGATAGATAGATAGATAGATAGATAGATAGATAGGTAGTAGATGATAAATAGATGAAAGAGAACCTAGGAAGACACGAAGAGAAACTTACATACATGGTAGGGAAGAAACTGGATGGAAAGAATGAAGAAGGGATTCGATTCAAATATATTATAGGTACACATTGCTATGGAATAAAATGTGTTAAATGAAAGACTAAAGCAGTGAATATAAATGTATTACTCTCATAGGTCATAATTTATCTTTAATGCATCGCTACTGTAATAATTAAAAAGTTTCTAGAAGAAGCAAAGTAGTATTTGACTTAGATTCTCCAAAAACACGGATGACAATCATAAAAGGGGAGCCAATCACATTAAGTTCAGGTTGCTTAGCAACCAGCCCCACATACCATGGTGCAACCCTTCGAATGCCCAGCATGCAGATCAATTATGAAGACAGGAGATGAAGACAGAAGTGAAGATGTTAGCAAAATGATCCACGGAGTAAAATAATATTCAGATGCTGCAAGGCAAAACCACCATCAACACCTCTGCTTATACGTTTCTTTCCTACAGGGACATGTGTACAGTTACACAGGGCTTTGAAAATAAAACTGTAATTTCAAAGTAACAAATCCCCGTCCAGAAGCAAACACTTGTGATGTTTCATTTTGCAGCTAAGTCATCTCTGGGAAGACAAAGATGTGTCTGAGTGTTTTGTTTTTCTTTTTTCTCCGTGTTCATCTTGTTTTGAAATGTAATTTTTGGTTGAGAGAGGAATACTGACTAGATTATTTTTGTAATCAGAAGAGTGACAGTTTGCATGGTATTATATGCAGATGAAATTGCAGTTTCCTTTTGCACATTAAATTTTTAACTTTTCATTGAAAATGTTTTTCAGAAAGTCAAATAGATTAAGAGACAGGAAACAAGAAGGTTTCAATTCTGAATGTGTCTTTTATGTGTTGAATGACAAGCTTGTAACATGTCTTCTGGGTTTCTAAAAGTTTCCATTCTACCACCAACAGTAATGTTAAACACAAGGATTTCCAGTAGTCTGAAGAATTATCAAATTTAAAGACTTGGGTATGCAAATTTCTGTCTAAAGGACAGAGATCTGCAGTTCTGTGCATGAAGAAAAGGAACCAAAGTGTCCTAGGCCCAGAGGGACAGAGTGGGGAAGACAGGAGCTCATCAGGAACCAAAGTGTCCCAGGCCCAAGGGACAGAGTGGGGGAGACAGGAGCTCATCCACCACTCTGCCTTACTTGAACCGTTTTCATAGAAGAGCTCTCAGGCCCAGGGTAACAGAGTGGTGCAGGCAGGGATCCACCCACACCTCTTACTCAAACTGTATTCCTAGCTGGCTATAGGGTTGTGCTTACTCAGTTTACTGATATTAATCCTGATCTCTCCTGGAAACAATCTCACAGACACACCACATACGGCGACTTAACAGCTACCTGGGTTTGTCCAGTCATGTAACACCCAAGATTAACCATTTTATCAATCCAAGATTATCCTGGTAAAAGTGTACGACAAATTGTTCTTCTATTACTAGAAATAATTTTCTAAATTTCATTTGGGCAATCTTTTGCCTGTTTTTCGAAAATTAAGCATTTTGAGAATTGTGAAGTGTTTAGCTGCATGTCTGGTTCAGAAGAAGCAGTCAGGAAAGGATATTTGATGAGTGGACAGCAATATATGAGTCTTTTCCTTACAGTCTTAGCAGGCTCGCCAGGCAATTCATCACCTGTTATCACATGCCTAATACTGATCTATCTACTGGCAAAAAGAACCATTGACTCTGTGTAGTAAATATTGCCCTTTTCTTGAGATGTTTGATGGTATACCATATCCTTTAAAAGCTAATGTACTTCTCCAGCCCAAGGTTGTCCTTTTTTGAGGGCATTTTAAAAGGCTTTGTAAACATATGGTTTATAATGCCAAAAATATGTCAAACATCATACAAAAATTTCTACCATCCTTATGCAAGATTGCAAGTTTAATCCTAGAAATAAAATGTCTTTTACAGTGAAGTGGAAATAAATGAAATCCCCCTACATATATCACCAGAGTGCAATGGTATATTTTGGTGACAAGTTAATGTGTCATTGAGGAATATAAGATGTTTTGACAATCTTGTGCAAACCACAACATAAGA
>NW_024433492.1:0-3519 GCF_017639785.1 Mesocricetus auratus | reverse complement strand
ATTTTAAAAAATAAAAGAAAAGGGGCTGATCTCTTTCCTGCGTGGGCGGCTCTTCTGGAAGCCAGGAGCGGCCCCGAAGATGGAGGGGGATGGGTGATGGGCGGGTGGTCCCAGCCAGAGACCCAATCTCACCTGAAGCTGGGCTCGCTGGGTTGGGGTCTTGGAGGGGCTGATCTCTTTCCTGTGTGGGCGGCTCTTCTGGAAGCCAGGAGCGGCCCCGAAGATGGAGGGGGATGGTTGGACAAACATTGTATGTACTCACTCATATATGGATTTTAAATATGGATCAGGATAGTGCCAGTCTGCACTTCCACAGATAGAGAGTCTGGGAAACAGGAAAGAACCTAAAACATATGCATATATGCATAGTACCCAAGAGAAGAGGATGGAGACAAGATCCTCTGAATGGATGGGGAACACGGCGAGGGGGGTAGTGGGACCTGGGAAGAATAGAGGGGGTAAAGAGGAAGGGAGTTGGTCATGGGGGAACAGGAAGTTGAGGGGGTGGGGGTAAAATAGGGGGAAGAGGGAATCATAGGATCGAAGACAGATCAGGCACCAGAGTGACCTCGAGTGATCTAAAGGGATAACATCAATTGGCAAGCTAAGCAATAGTGGAAGGACCACCTCGAAGGCCCATTCCTGATAATGAACTTGATGTCTAAAACCATCCGGGAGCCTTCATCCTGTGACTGATGGAAGCAGAGGCAAACACACAACTAAGCACTGAACTGAACCCAAGGAACCCAGTGACAGAGAGAGAGGAGTGATGAGCAAATTGGCAAAGAATGGGCTGGCAAAACCAGCAGAGACAGCTGATCTGAACAGGGGAGTGCTCTTGGACCCCAGACCGACAGTGGGGAGGCCAGAATGGGACTGATCTGGACCCCCCAAATGTGAGTGTCAGTGAGAAGGCCTGGGCAACCTATGGGGCCCTGAGCTGTGGATCAGTGTCTATCCCTGGTATACAATCTGTCTTCATGTGCCTATAGCACAAAGAGAGATGCTCTCTCAGCCTGGACTCTTAGGGGAGTGCCTTGACCCTACCAAGAGTAAAATGATAGACTCTAGATATCCCCTATGTGGAAGGATTTGGCAATAGGGTGGGAGGGAGGGTGGAAGGGGAGTGCGGGAGGAGGGGAGGGAGAGGGAACTGGGATTGACATGTAAAACAAGCTATTTAAAATTAAAATAAAAAATGATAAAAAAATAAAAAAAATAAAAGAAAAGAAGAGGGGGAGAGTTTGATGAGTATATATGTTGGCCAAGAGGCTGTCTCAATATGCTTTGGACAGTCCAAAAACGATCCCAGCATGCCATATTTTCTTTTGGTTTGGAAGCACTAGACTGCATGATCATCAATAGGGGTAAATGTAGTAGATGTGCACTCACTTCTACAACTTTAAGAAAATAGCATACCAGACAGCTCTTCTTGTAAACTTGTAAATCAGTTTTACAAAATGTGAATCCCTTAAAAAGAACTAAGCAAACAAGCTAAATTTGAATGTCAGTGGATATACAGAATGAGGACACCAATACAATCATTGCAAACAACCTGTGAGGAAGGGAAATTTGAGCATCTTATATATGAATGAAATGATGTAACTTCCTGAATATAGTCTTAAGAGCAACCACAGTGATCAAGATTCCACGGTCAGCCAATACTGTAATTTTTTCCATTCTTCCAACTAGATTTAGGGTGTTCAAATTTCAAGACAAAAAAATAGCACAGAGCAGAGTAAAGCATTGCATTGTTATCAAGCAGTGTGTAGGGCAATTATTAAGGCTGGGGTAAGATCAAATAATTCCATTGGATTTAGAGCATCCCCATATATTCCTTACTACAAAGATCATTTACAAAAGGGTTCACAAGTATCAATGAACACATAGAAAAAAGTCCCAGTATCGAAAAAAATAGTAATTTCACTTGTTACATAAAAGTCACCTAAGGTCCTGTATGCTTATCTGTAATTTCTTTTTTTTCTATTATCATGTTTTTATTTTATTTTTTTATGTTTTCTTTTCCAGTTTAAATTTAGATAAGAAACAAGGTTGCTTCACAAGTCAGTTCCAGGTCCCTCTCCCATTCCCTCCCCTCCTCCCATGCCATCCCCCCACCCCCACCCCCGTTATCCCCTCATTCCCCCAGGGAGGGTGAGGCCCTCCATGGGGGTGTCCATAGTCTGTCATTTCATATAGGGCAGGGCCTAGACCCCTCCCCAAGAGTTCAGGGTGAGAGTGGACCTCACATTGTTCTATGGGAGTCCAAAGTCCGTGTGTATACTTGGGATGGGTACTGATCTGCTGCCCAAGGCTCAATAGATTCCCTCGGCCTCCTCACTGACACCCAGATTCAGGGTGTCAGTCCCATGCTGGATTCCCAGGCTGATGCCTGGGATTCAAGGGTTAACCTTTGTCTGGTCAGCTGTTTCTGGGGGTTAAACCAGTCCAGTCTTAATCCCTTTGATCATCAGTCCTCCCTCTCTGTTACTGGCTTTCTTGAGTTCAGCTCAGTACTTAACCAAGGGAGTTTGCCTCTTCTTCGATCAGCCACTAAATGAAGTTTCTGTTTCCCAGACTCTCTGGCCATAGGATTGTAGGCTGGCACTCCCCTGATCTATGTCTAAAATCCATATATGAGAGAGTACATGCCATGTTTCTCTTTTTGTGACTGGGTTACCTCACTCAGGATGGTTTCTTCTAGTGTCATCCATTTGCCTGCAAATCTCATGATTCCATTATTTTTTTCTGCTGAATAGTACTCCATTGTGTAGATGTACCACATTTTCTCTCTCCACTCTTCAGTTGAGGGACATCTAGGTTGCTTCCAAGTTCTGGCTATTACAAATAACGCTGCTATGAACATAGTAGAACAGACATCTTTGTTGTATGAATGGGCATCTTTTGGATATATGCCTAAGAGTGGAGTTTCTGGGTCTTGTGGTAGGTTTATTCCCATTTTTCTGAGGAATCTCCATACTGATTTCCAAAGTGGCTGAACCAGTTGGCACTCCCACCAGCAATGGAGGAGTGTCCCCCTTTCACCACATCCTCTCCAGCATAAATTGTCATTGGTGTTTTTGATTTTAGCCATTCTGACAGGAGTGAGATGGTATCTCAGAGTTGTTTTGATTTGCATTTCCCGGATGGCTAAGGATGTTGAGCACTTTCTCAAGTGCCTCTCAGCCATTTTAGACTCCTCTATTGAAAACTCTCTATTTAGTTCTGCAGCCCACTTTTTAATTGGGTCCTATGATGTTTTGGAGACTTGCTTCTTGAGTTCTTTGTAAATTTTGTCAGATGTGGGATTAGTGAATATTTTTTCCCATTCTGTGGGCTGCCTTTTTGTCTTGCTGACTGTGTCCTTTGCCTTACAGAAGCTTCTCAGTTTCAGTAGGTCCCATTTATTAATTGTTGTTCTCACTGTCTGTGCTAGTGGTGTTATGTTCAGGAAGCTGTCTCCTGTACCAATTTGTTCAAGGGTACCACCCACTTTCTCTTCTAAGAGGTTCAGTGTGG
>NW_024433491.1:0-807 GCF_017639785.1 Mesocricetus auratus | reverse complement strand
AATACAAAGGCACCTTCATTCATGAAAGAAACATTACTAAAGCTCAAAATGCACATAACATCTCACACACTAATAGTAGCAGACTTCAACACTCCGCTCTCACCGCTAGACAGGACCTCCAGACAGAAACTTAACAAAGAAACAAAAGAACTAATAGAAGTTATGACTCAACTGGGTTTAACAGACATCTATGGAACATTCCACCCAAATACAAAGGGATATACCTTCTTCTCGGCACCACATGGAACCTTCTCTAAAAGTGACCACATAATAGGAAACATAGCAAATCTCCACAAATACAAAAAAAATTGGAATAACCCCCTGCATCTTATCAGACCACCATGCATTAACATTAGAATTCAACATTAACACAAATCGCAGAAACCCTGCAAACTCATGGAGATTGAACAATGCACAATTGCACCATCCCTGGGTAAAGGAACAAATAAAAAAAGAAATTAAAGACTTCCTCGATTTCAATGAGAATGAAGACACCACATACAGAAACTTATGTTACACTTTGAAAGCAGTGCTGAGAGGAAAGTTTATAGCACTAAGTGCCCACATGAAAAAACTTGACAACAGTCATACTAGAGAATTAATAGCACGGCTGAATGTTCTAGAACAAAAAGAAGCACATTCCCCCAGGAGGAACAGATGCCAAGAAATAATCAAATTGAAGGCTGAAATCAAACAAGTAGAAACCAGAAAAACACTGAGAAGAATCAATGAAACAAAGAGTTGTTTCTTTGACAAAATCAACAAAATAGATAAACCTCTGTCCAAACTAACCAAAAGACAGAGGGA
>NW_024433490.1:0-9051 GCF_017639785.1 Mesocricetus auratus | reverse complement strand
TGTATACACACGGACTTTGGACTCCCATAGAACAATGTGAGGTGCACTCTCACCCTGAAATCTTGGGGAAGGGTCTAGGCCCTGCCATATATCAAATGACAGATTATGCACACTCCCATGGAGGGCCTCACCCTCCCTGGGGAAATGAGGGGATAACGGGGGGGAGGGCACGGGAGGAAGGGAGGGAATGGGAGAGGGACCTGGAACTGACTTGTGAAGCAACCTTGTTTCTTATCTAAATTTAAACTGGAAAATAAAATTTAAAAAAAAGAAATCCTAAAAAAAAAGAAAATTATCAAAACAGCACAGTCTGAGAATCTACACATGCAACTTATGGAAAAGTAATGATACAATACTGCGTGAAAAACTACACATATGTCTTATTGAAAAGTAATGATACGATGCTGTGTTTGAATCTATATGCATAACTTCTTGAAAATAAAGAACACAACACTTTCTGAGAATCTACACCTGTAACTTCTTGAAAACTAACGCTACAACACTGTTTTCAAAACTTCATATGTAACTTCTTGAAAATTAATGATACAACACAGTGTGAGAAACTTCATGAATGACTTCTTAAATCCAAGCGATACAAAGCTGCCTTCACATTTATATGCATAACTTATTGAAAACAAAGGAAAAAACCTTTTTGGGAAACTACTTGAGTAACCTTTTGAAAATAAACGATTCAACATTGTGTGAGAATCTATATTCATAACTTACTGAAAACCAATGATGCGGCACTGTGTGAGAATCTATATACATAACTTGCAAACTAACGATACAACATTCTGTGAGAATTAATACGTGTAACTTATTGAAAACTAACAATACAACACTGAGTGAGAATCTACACATGTAACTTATTGAAAATTAACGATACAACACTGTCTGAGAATCTACATGTGTAAATTTTGGAAAATTAAAGATAAAAACTGGGTGAGAAACAACATATGTATCTACTTGAATACTAACAATACATTGTCTGAGAATCTACAAGTGAATCTTATTGAAATGTAATGCTACAACGTTGTGTTTGAATCTATATGTGTAACTTCTTGAAAATAAAGGACACAACACTGTCTGAGAATCTACACGTGTAACGTATTGAAAATTAAGGATACAACATTGTGTCTGAATCTATAAATGTAACTTCTTCTATCTAACGATACACCACTGTCAGAGGATCTATGCATTTAACTTATTGAAAATTATCGATAGAACACTATGTGAGAATCTACATGTATAACTTACTGAAAATTAACGATAGAACACTGGGTGAGAATATACACGTAAAACTTAATGAAAATTAATGATACAACAGTGTCTGAAAATCTACACGTGTAACTCACTGAAAATTAACGATACAACACTGTCTGAGAATCTACACGTGTATCTTATTGAAAACCAACGATACAAAACTGTGTGAGTAACTACACGTGTATCGCATTGAAAAGTAATGATATAACCCTGTGTTTGAATCTATATGTGTAGCATCTTGAAAATAAAGGTCTCAACACTGAGAATCTACACGTGTAACTTCTTTAAAACTAACGATACAACACTGTGTGAGAAACTATATTCATAACTTATTGAAAACTACTGATACAAAGCTTCCTGCATATTTATATGTGTAACTTATTTAAAACAAAGGAAACAACACTTTGTGGGAAACTATGTATCAATTTCGTGAAAACTAACGATACAACGCTGAGTTCTTAACTGAATGCATAACAACTAGAAAACTAACGATACAGCACTATCTAAGAATCCACAAGTGTAACTTATTGAAAACCAACGATACAACACTGAGTGATTATCAATATATGTAATTTCTTGTAAACGAACGATACAACACAGTGTGAGACTATCCACGTGTAACTTATAAAAATTAAAGACACAACACTGTTTAAGATACTGCATGTGTAACATCGTGAAAACTAACGATACAACACTGTCAAAGAATCTATATGTCTAACTTCTTAAAAACAAATGGTACAACAATGTGTGAGTATCTGTGTGTAACTTCTTGAAAACTAACGATATTGCACTGTGTGAGAATCTATCTACATAACTTCTTGAAATATAACGATACAATTCTTTTTTAAACTGAAAGCATAACTTCTTGAAAACTAATGAAATAACTGTGTAAGTGTTAAGAGAAGCTTTTTCTTTGATAGCTGCTTTGGTTTATCTCCCGCCATTTGCCTGGGCTCTGCCGCTTTGTAGTCCCCAAATAAACACATAAGACGCTGTATTAATTATGAAGCTGTTGGCCTTGCTTTTGTCTTACTGGCTAGCTCTGCTTTAAGTAATTACCCCATAATTGTTAATTTAAGTATGTCTCTTACCAGAGAATAGTTCCGGGCTCCTACCCCATGGCGGTTACATGTTGACTCTCTCTGTGTTTCTCCTCCCAGAGTCCTCCTGGACTCCTAGTCCCACCTATCTAGATTCCTATTGGCCAGACAGTCTTTATTGACAAATGCACAGGACTTCCCCCAACATCTCTTTTCTGTTTAAACAAAAAGGAAAGTCTTAATTTTTTTAATTTTAAATAGCTTGTTTTACATGTCAATCCCAGTTCCCTCTCCCTCCCCTCCTCCCGCACTCCCCTTCCACCCTCCCTCCCATCCTATTGCCAAATCCTTCCACATAGGGGATGTCTAGAGTCTATCATTTTACTCTTGGTAGGGTCAAGGCACTCCCCTAAGAGTCCAGGCTGAGAGAGCATCTCTCTTTGTGCTATAGGCACATGAAGACAGATTGTATACCAGGGATAGACACTGATCCACAGCTCAGAGCCCCATAGGTTGTCCAGGCCTTCTCACTGACACTCACATTTGGGGTGTCCAGATCAGTCCCATTCTGGCCTCCCCACTGTCGGTCTGGGGTCCAAGAGCACTCCCCTGTTCAGATCAGCTGTCTCTGCTGGTTTTGCCAGCCCATTCTTTGCCAATTTGCTCATCACTCCTCTCTCTCTGTCACTGGGTTCCTTGGGTTCAGTTCAGTGCTTAGTGGTGTGTTTGCCTCTGCTTCCAACAGTCCCAGGATGAAGGCTCCCGGATAGTTATAGACATCAAGTTCATTATCAGGAATGGGCATTCGAGGTGGTCCTTCCACTATTGCTTAGCTTGCCAATTGATGTTATACCTTTAGATCACTCGAGGTCACTCTGGTGCCTGATCTGTCTTCGATCCTATGATTCCCTCTTCCCCCTATTTTACCCCCACCCCCTCAACTTCCTGTTCCCCCATGACCAACTCCCTTCCTCTTTACCCCCTCTATTCTTCCCAGGTCCCACTACCCCCCCGTCGCCCTGTTCCCCATCCACAGAGGATCTTGTCTCCATCCTCTTCTCTTGGGTACTATGCATATATGCATATCTTTTAGGTTCTTTCCTGTTTCCCAGACTCTCTATCTGTGGAAGTGCAGACTGGCACTATCCTGATCCATATTTAAAATCCATATATGAGTGAGTACATACCATGTTTGTCTTTTTGCGACTGGGTTACCTCACTCAGGATGGTTTCTTCCAGTGCTATCCATTTCCCTGCGAATTTCAAGATTCCATTGTTTTTTTCTGCTGAGTAATACTCCATTGTGTAAATGTAAAACATTTTCTCTATCCACTCTTCAGTTGAGGGGCATCTAGGTTGCTTCCAGGTTCTGGCTATTACAAACAATGCTGCTATGAACATAGTGGAGCAGATGCCCTTGTTGTATGAACCTGCCTCATTTGGATAAATGCCTAAGAGTGGAATTGCTGGGTCTAGTGGTAGATTAATTCCCATTTTCCTGAGGAATCTCCATACTGATTTCCAAAGAGGCTGTATGAGTCGGCATTCCCACCAGCAGTGGAGGAGTGTTCCTCTCTCTCCACATCCCCTCCAGCATAAATTGTCTTCGGTGTTTTTGATTCTAGCCATTCTGACAGGAGTAAGATGGTATCTCAGAGTTGTTTTGATTTGCATTTCCCTGATGGCTAAGGATGTTGAGCACTTTCTTAAGTGCCTCTTGGCCATTTTAGCCTCCTCTACTGAGAATTCTCTATTTAGCTCTGTACCCCACCTTTCAAGTGGATCCTTTGGTGTTTTGGAGACTTGTTTCTTGAGTTCTTTGTAAATTTTGGAGATTAGCCCTCTGTCAGATGTAGGGTTAGTGAATATCTTTTCCCATTCTGTGGCCTGCCTTTTTGTCTTTTTGATTGTGTCCTTTGCCTTACAGAAGCTTTTTAGTTTCAGAAGGTCCCATTTGTTAATTGTTGATCTCAGTGCCTGTGCCACTGGTGTTATGTTTAGGAAGTGGTCTCCTGTACCAACTCGTTGAAGAGTATCTCCCACTTTCTCTTCTAAAAGTTTCAGTGTGGCTGGATGTATGTTGAGATCTTTGATCCATTTGGACTTAAGTTTTGTACAAGGCGATAAACATGGATCTATCTGCAGTCTTCTGCATACCACTACCCAGTTATGCCAGCACCATTTGTTGAAGATGCTTTCTTTTTTCCACTGTACAGTTTTAGCTTCTTTGTCAAAAATCAGGTGTTCATAGGTGTGTGGGTTAAAATTAGGGCTTTCGATTCGGTTCCATTGGTCTACCTGCCTATTTTTGTGCCAATACCAAGCTGTTTTCAGGACTATAGCTCTATAATAGAGCTTGAAGTCAGGTATGGTGATGCCTCCTGAAGTTCCTTTATTGTATAGGGATGTTTTGGCTATCCTGGGCCTTTTGTTTTTCCATATAAAGTTGATTAATGTTCTTTCCAGGTCCTTGAAGAATTGTGATGGAATTTTGATAGGGATTGCATTGAATCTATAGACTGCTTTTGGCAAGATTGCCATTTTTATTATGTTGATCCTACCAATTCAAGAGCATGGGAGATCTTTCCATTTTCTGGTATCTTCTTTGATTTCTTTCTTCAAAGACACAAAGTTCTTGATATACAGGTCTTTCACTTCCTTGGTTAACATTATCCCCAGATATTTGATGCTGTTTTTGGCTATTGTAAAAGGTGATGTTTCTCTGATTTCTTTCTCAGTCACTTCATCATCTGTATATAATAGGACCACTGATTTTTTTGAGTTTACCTTGTATCCTGCCACATTGCTGAAGGTGTTTATCAGCTCTAGGAGTAACCTTGCGGAGTTTTTTGGGTCACTTATGTAAACTATCATATCATCTGCAAATAATGAAAGTTTGACTTCTTCTTTTCCTATTTGTATCCCCTTTATCTCCTTTTGTTGTCTTATTGCTGTAGCTAGAACTTCAAGTACAATATTGAAGAGATATGGAGAGAGTGGACAGCCTTGTCTTGTTCCTGATTTTAGAGGAATTGCTTTGAGTTTCTCTCCATTTAGTTTGATGTTAGCTGTTGGTTTACTGTATATTGCTTTTATTATATTCAGGTACGTTCCTGTTATCCCTGATCTCTCTAGGACCTTTATCATGAAGGGGTGCTGGATTTTGTCAAAGGCTTTTTCAGCATCTAGTGAGATGATCATGTGGTTTTTCTTTCGCAGATTGTTAATATGGTGGATTACATTGATAGATTTTCTAATGTTGAACCATCCCTGCATTCCTGGAATGAAGCCTACTTGATCATGTGTGGATGATTTTTCTGATGTGTTCTTGAATCCGGTTTGCAAGTATTTTATTGAGTATTTTTGCATCAATGTTCATGAGGGAAATTGGTCTATAGTTCTCTTTCTTAGTTGTGTCTTTGTGTGGCTTGGGTATCAAGGTAATTGTAGCCTCGTAGAAAGAGTTTGGCAGTGAGCCTCCTGCTTCTATAGTGTGGAATACTTTGACTAGTATTGGAATGAGCTCTTCTTTGAATTTCTGGTAGAATTCTGCACTGAAGCCATCTGGGCCTGGGCTTTTTTTTGTTTGGGAGACTTTTGATGACTGCTTCTATTTCATTAGGGGTTATAGGTCTGTTTAGATTATTTATCTGTTCTTGATTTAGTTTTGGCAAGTGATATCTATCCAGGAAATTGTCCATTTCCTTTAAATTTTCAAATTTTGTGGAGTACAGATTTTCAAAGTATGCCCTGATGATTCTCTTGATTTCCTCAGAGTCCGTTGTTATGTCCCCTTTCTCGTCCCTGATTTTGTTAATTAGCATGTTCTCTCTCTGTCTTTTGGTTAGTTTGGACAGAGGTTTGTCTATTTTGTTGATTTTCTCAAAGAACCAACTCTTTGTTTCATTGATTCTTCTCAATGTTTTCCTGGTTTCTACTTGATTGATTTCAGCCCTCAATTTGATTATTTCCTGGCGTCTGCTCCTCCTGGGGGAGTTTGCTTCTTTTTGTTCTAGAACATTCAGCTGTGCTATTAATTCTATAGTATGACTGTTCTCCAGTTTTTTCATGTGGGCACTTAGTGCTATAAACTTTCCTCTCAGCACTGCTTTCAAAGTGTCCCATAAGTTTGTGTATGTTGTGTCTTCATTCTCATTGAAATCGAGGAAGTCTTTAATTTCTTTTTTTATTTGTTCCTTTATCCAGGGATGGTGCAATTGTGCATTGTTCAATCTCCATGAGTTTGTAGGGTTTCTGCGATTTGTGTTATTGTTGAATTCTAATGTTAATGCATGGTGGTCTGATAAGATGCAGGGGGTTATTCCAATTTTTTTGTATCTGTGGAGATTTGCTATGTTTCCTATTATGTGGTCAATTTTAGAGAAGGTTCCATGTGGTGCCGAGAAGAAGGTATATCCCTTTGTATTTGGGTGGAATGTTCTATAGTTGTCTGTTAAACCCAGTTGGGTCATAACTTCTATTAATTCTTTTGTTTCTTTGTTAAGTTTCTGTCTGGAGGTCCTATCTAGCGGTGAGAGCGGAGTGTTGAAGTCTCCTGCTATTAGTGTGTGAGATTTTATGTGCATTTTGAGCTTTAGTAATGTTTCTTTCACGAATGTAGGTGCCTTTGTATTTGGGGCGTAGATATTTAAAATCGAGACTTCGTCTTGATGTATTTTTCCTTTGATGAATATGAAGTGCCCTTCTTCATCTCTTTTGATTGATTTTAATTTGAAGCCTAATTTGTTAGATATTAAGATTGCTACGCCCGCTTGTTTCTTGGGGCCGTTTGATTGGAAGATCTTTTCCCAGCCCTTTACTCTGAGATAACGTCTGTCTTTGGTGTTGAGATGTGTTTCTTGTATGCAGCAGAAGGAAGGGTTCTGTCTTCGTATCCATTCTGCTAGTCTGTGTCTTTTTATAGGTAAGTTGAGGCCATTGACATTGAGGGATATTAATGACCATTGATTGGTGATCCTTGTTTGCGCTTGATTTATTGTTAGTGAAGTTATTTTGTGTAGTTTCTCCTCCCTTTTTCTTTTAGTGTTTTGTAAAGTATGATTCTATATTGCCTGTGTCTTTGTGAATGTAGTTATCTTCCTTGGCTCTAGGTTTTCCTTCTAGCATTTTCTGTAGAGCTGGATTCATGGATACGTATTGTTTAAATCTGGCTTTGTCATGGAATATTTTGTTTTCTCCATCTATGGTAATTGAGAGCTTTGCTGGATATAGTAGTCTGGGCTGGCATCCTTGTTCCCTTAGCGTTTGTAGGACATCTGACCAGGATCTTCTGGCTTTCATCGTTTCCATTGAGAAGTCAGGTGTAATTCGGATAGGTCTGCCTTTATATGTTACTTGGCCTTTTTCTTTAGCTGCTCTTAATATTTTCTCTTTGCTCTGTAGGTTTGATGTTTTGATTATTATATGGCGAGGTGACTTCTTTTTCTGGTCAAGCCTATTTGGTGTTCTGTAAGATTCTTGTACTTTCATAGGCATATCTTTCTTTAGGTTAGGGAAGTTTTCTTCTATGGTTTTGTTGAATATGTTTTCTGTACCTTTAAGTTGAAGTTCTTCACCTTCTTCTATACCTATTATTCTCAGGTTTGGCTTCTTCACGGTGTCCCATATTTCCTGAATATTTTGTGTTAAGGATTTGTTGGTTTTGAGATTTTCTTTGGTTGACGATGCTATGTCCTCTAATGAGTCTTCATCACCTGAGATTCTCTCTTCTACCTCTTGTATTCTATTGGTGATGCTTGCATCTGTAATTCCAGACCGTTTACCGAGCTTTTCTATTTCCAGCATCCCTTCATTCTGTGTTTTCTTTATCGTTTCTATTTCAGCTTTCAATCCTTCAACTGTTTGAGCTGTTTCCTTAATTTTCTTGGTTGTTTTTTCTTGGTGCTCTTTAGATTCTTTGAGAGATTTGTTTATTTCTTGAATTTTTCCCCCATTTCATGGATTTTTTGTTTGTTTTTTCTTATATTTCTTCAAGGGATTTCCTGGTTTCTTCTTTGAGGCTCTCCATCATCTTCATGAAATAATTTTTAAGGTCTGTCTCCTCTTCTTCATCTATGTAGTGCTTTTCAGGTCTTGCTGGTGTTGGATCCCTGGATTCTGGTGGGGTCGTGTTGGTGTTTCTATTGCTGAGTGATCTCTTATTCTGTCTTCTTCCCATCTCTTCTTCCAGTGGGTGCTGGTGGGGGCTTTCTGTCTCCACTGGTCTCCTTCCTTACTGCAGCTGAAGCTGAAGCTGGGCTCGCTGGGTTGGGTTCTTGGAGGGGCTGATCTCTTTCCTCTGTGGGCGGCTCTTCTGGAAGCCGGGAGCAGCCCCGAAGATGGAGGGGGATGGGTGATGGGCAGGTGGTCCCAGCCGGGGACCCAATCTCACCTGAAGCTGGGCTCGCTGGGTTGGGGTCTTGGAGGGGCCTGTGTGGGCGGTTCTTCTGGAAGCCAGGAGCGGCCCCGAAGATGGAGGGGGATGGGTGATGGGCGGGTGGTCCCAGCCAGAGACACAATCTCACCTGAAGCTGGGCTCGCTGGGTTGGGGTCTTGGAGGGGCCTGTGTGGGCGGTTCTTCTGGAAGCCGGGAGCGGCCCCGAAGGGAAAGTCTTAATTTTAACATAGTCAAATTGTATATAACAGAACAGTTATCAAGTAAGAACATAGTTACAATATTTTAGCAAGATTTAAAGAAAATATCATCCATCCCATCCTTGTGAGTCCAAAGTTCTTCTGTAACGTTGGG